>NW_017670855.1:403930-417173 GCF_001879085.1 Nicotiana attenuata
GTAAAAAACCAAAACTAGCAAAAAAATCAAGCAGTAAAACTCCAAAAATATGTTTCAATTGAATTCTCTAGGCTGATTTTGAGTTCTAGGCTTTAATTTTCATCCTTGGGTTAGACATTGAAGTGTTGAAGTGATCTGAGTATTCCTGGTTCAAATTCAACTAAATTTGAGTGAAAATCAGTGTGATGTTGGGTCATTTTGTTGCTGTACTCTTCTGTCATTTCTCCCTGGGTATTGTGGCCTGATCTGGGTTAAAAATTGGCATTGTGTGAGCTGTGTTACTGCTGATCTTGTTGCTGTGATTTGCTGCACCATTGCTGACATTATTTCCTTCTTGTTGCCCTTTGATTCCAGGTACATGTTCTGAGATTCATCACTATGTAGATTTCCAGTTGAAAAATATGAAACGGGGCTGCAGCATAATTTTGTTGTGTTTTTCCAGTTTGCTTCAGTAATTTTATCATGATTTGTGGGATAGATATGTAGTTATTGTAATAGAACTATTTTGGACTGGGCATAATAGTTAAGACTGCTTAATTACATGGACTGTATAATTAGGAATGTTAAAAAAATTGATTCGGATTGTTTAGGGACTGTTAATTCGTGTTGGACTATTAATTAGCTTAAAACAATAGTGTTTAGTAATTAGGTTAACTATTGGCTGATTGTAAGATTTTCATTTGTAGTTAATAATTAAGCAGATTTTAGACCTGGACTGTTTGTTCCTAATTGTAAGAGCGGTTGCAATAAAGTTTTCATCCTTGTTTTGGCATATCATTAATGCAAACAAAAATCAGATCCCTAGCACAATATAGGGTCATCAAATGAGCTGTTAATTTCGTTCCCATTGTTTGGTTGGTCCAGATGTGAACTCGTATCCGTGTGAATTAAATCCACACTCAGTTAACACTAAGAATTCCACCACTAATTAGATAAGAGTTGGATCTTGAATTATATGGTTTGGGCATCACGCTACAGGCCTGAGTTAAATGAATTTTACTGGGATGGGCTAAACTTTCCGGGCCCAAAAATTGTTAGAATTCAAAAATCCTTCAAAAATTATATTAGGAATATGGAAATTAGTTTACAATGTGAACTTAGGTTTTCGAGTTAGGTAGCGGGTTCAAATTAAGAGGGTCCTCCCTTTTGCTTGAATTCGGACTTGAACTCGAGGCACGAATTTATAAATGTGAATTAATTAGGCCCTTTTAGAGACAAAATAAATAGAAAAATCATAGTTTGCTTTAGGTTGGCCTTTAAATAAAAAGGAGATGAGCCTCGCCAAACAAACACAGAAATTGCGGGGCCCTCATTAAATGCTTATATAAAAATACTTAGAATTTGGGACGTGCCGTTTAGCGAATTTCACGGCCCTCCGCAAAGATAATAACCTGTTAGTCGCTTTAGGCGCGCTTTTAATAATTTTACCTTCTTAAATACGGGTGTGCTTCATGCAACCCAAATCCAAATCCAAAACGTTTAATAAGAATGTGTCGAAGATCCGGGTGCATTTCATGTGACGTGATCCAAAAACACGTTTTAAAACGACGATCACTTTCTTAAAAATTAACTAAAAGGCGGTAAATAATCTTAGCACTATAGGTTGGAGCATGTATAAAAATCAGATTTTAGCCATTTATAATGATTTAAGAGACCGTGCTAGAACCAGGGGATCCGGGGGTGCCTAACACCTTCCCTCGGGTCAACAGAATTCCTTGTTCAGAATTTCTGGTTCGCAGACTCCAATTGGGAAGTCGACAATTTTTCTCGATTTGGGATTCAAGTTAAACCGGTGACTTGGGACACCAAAAGTCAATCCTATCCCAAGTGGCGACTCTAAAATTAAATAAATAATCCCATTTCGAATAATGTCACTTTAAATGGAAAAACTCCCTTATACGTTTATCCTTTGGGGTAGGTGTGTAAAAAAGGAGGTGTGACAGCTCTGGCGACTCTGCTGGGGATACGAACCCAGAATTTCGATTTAGGATTCAAGAATTCGAGCTTAGTATAATTGTTATATTTGGCTTTATCTGATTTTTCTACATGTTCCATGCTATATGTGCTAAATGTTTTACCGCTTTATTATTTGTTGAATTGTATATAAACTGCTACGAAGCCCTTCCTCTTTCTGAGTCTTCTACATCATGGAGAAGGGTGCACTTCGTGTAGCTTCTCTTCTGTTTAGAGTCTTTCCCTATTTAGAACGAGGTTTGGATAAGTTGCTAAGCCGGCGGAGCTTCTGTATCCCCGGTACGCTGCCTCCCCCTCGGCTCGAGTTGTCCGCTCGGGTAAGCCAGGTCTAGATCAATAAACCTAGGCTTTAAACCTAGAAGAACAAAAACTCATGCCGGATCCCTAGTAGGACGTTTGTTTGCATCATGTGCATTTGGCTTAGGGGACTCAACACAGGGGTTGGGTCCGTCTAGGACAGGTGACCTGAAATGAATTGACCAACCTGATGCATCTTACGTGCTACTTGCGCATTTATTTGCTTGGCTTTGCATGTTGACCGGTTTGTATATAATGAGAGAAAATTGAGAAAAATAGCAGTGTTAAAACTCAGTGAGGATAACCTTTTGTTGTGAAAAACCAATGCCAAAATAGTACCGAAATGCTGCCGGATTTTTGAAAAGTGAAAAGAAAAAGAGAAAAATATTTGAAAAATAAGAAGAAAGTTGTTGTTCAAAATAGTTTTGATTTAGGCAAATCTGCCCGAACTACGCTGGTTTGATTCTCACCGGATGTGAGATACGTAGGCAACCCTCATCGGGTCCAACCACCCTTTTGCAAAAATAGCCAAAAAGTGTCAAACATTTAATTTTTGTCATTGATAAGTCGGGTGATGCCATTCTTGTCTAAAATAAGCCGAATGTCCCTAAAAGGACGCCGGAAGGCCGTTGTTGCAAGAACAGCCACCCTGAGTCATTTTTAAATGGTTTGCGGGCACAGCCTTAAAATCTTCCTCCAAGAAATGCTGAAAGGCCGTATTTGCAAATCCAAGTCCTTGTTTTCTAAATAAAGAATTTTTGCACAAATAGCCATTTTTCAAAATAAATCATTAAATTCCCCTAAATAAATGTGCAGGATGAATTCAAGTAACATCGAAACCTTCTCAGTCCTGAGCGAGATCCCCTTGAAACTCCATATGTGGTGGCATGATTTGGGAAAAGGAAGCAGAGATACTGTGGTCAAAAGTTTGGGCGGCCTCGTAAATTTATTGAACATCAAACCGAGGAAGGATATCATTGAGGCACTAATACCATTTTGGGACCCGACCCGTAATGTATTCCGGTTTTCAGATTTTGAACTCACACCTACATTAGAAGAGATTGCGGGATACGCGGGTCTCAACGGGAAACTCCAAGGTAGATACCCATTGGCCCCACGACCGGTAACCCTTCATAGGTTCTTGGATTTGTTGAACATCAGCCGGGATATTCAAGACCCGCACCTGACGGAAGGGTGTTGTACATTACATTTCTTATATCACCGGTATGGTAACCCCAAAGGTTTCGAGGAACCCAATACCAGATTGACACATGCCGAAAATAAAGACAAATGGGAAGCCCGACGGGGATTAGCCTTCATGGTAGCCTTTCTGGGAGTGGTGGTTTGTCCGAGAAAAGATGGTCACATAGACCTCGGCATGGTAGGGATGCTAGATGTTGCCATGAAAAAACCTACTAGCACAGTGGTTCCCCTGATTGTAGCAGAAATGTACCGAGCTTTGACCAAATGTCGGGAAGGTGTGAAATTCTTTCAAGGTTGTAATTTGCTCTTATAGTTGTGGATACAGGAACACCTCTGTCACCGCACAGGCTATATGAACTACGGTTTAACCGGGTTGAGTTGTATTGCAGAATTCGAGACCCGGGTGACAGGTATTGAGTTCCCTAAGGGTACTGAGGCCTGGTCGTCATGCTTAAAGATCCCTGACCGCAGATAAAGTTGAATGGGCTTATGGATGGCTTCCTACTACTGAAGCTGTATACATATCAGCAGAGGTCTCTTATATTCTTTTGATGGGTATTCGAAGCATACAACCTTATGCTCCTTACCGAGTTTTTCGACAACTTGGAAGATTCCAGACAGTGCACAATGATGAAGACCTGAGTGGGCAAGTCATCGAGTTAGGCCCGAAGGCTGCATTCCCAGAAGGCAGAATCCGAAAGATATAGAATGAGTGCCGATTCCTCGAGCCTAAAACCATAGTACAGGACCAAGCTAGAGGCGAGGTAGATCCCAAATATTTGACGTGGTTTGGCAAAAGGTTTCACATCCCTGAAAGACCCGCCAAAAGGCCACATGTACAACAACTCACTAACGAGGTCCAGGTGCAATGGGATTGGTTAGCCAAAGAAAAGGAGTATAGGGCCCGAATAGGGGCATTAGAAAAACAGGTTCAAGATCTCCGATTTGAAAACAGCTTGCAAGCCGCAGCCGATGAAGGTGACAAAAAGAAACTGAACCAAGAGAATGAAGCTCTCAAGGCTCAAATCCAACAAATGAAAATAGCTGCTAAAAATCAAGAAAGAAGTCGGTCCGATGAGAGGTTGATAAAAGGGTTGAAGAAGCAAGTCTTAGAATGTCAGGGAGAATTGGAGAAATCCGAGGGGAACATGGCAAGACTTCGAGCACAATGGGCAAAGAAGACTGAGGAAAGAGCCCAGTTTGTACAACAAATAAAGAGAAACTACGAGGGAATCATTCCTAACATGAAAAGAAAAATGAATACTCTTGAAGAAAAGGCAGCTCGGCGGGACAAAGAATTTCAGGCCGAGAGGGAACAATGCTATGGGTTAATCGCCGAGATGGAAAAGGAAATAAAATTGTTACAAGACCTTCACTTCCAGGATTCTCAGGTGCTAGAGGCTCGTACCCAACAGATAAGTCGACTACTCCAAGAAAAGGGCCAAATCAGGGAAAGAATCAGAAGCATTGCCAACTATATTGTCATGAAGTGTCAGGCCGGTGAGCGGATGGGTCGTACCACGTTCTTTGCCTCAGTGATGATATTTGTTCGCCAGGTCATGAATGATTTAGATCAGTTGCAAAAGGGTCTTGCACGCAGGCCCGCGGCGATGCCGAATGATGCCCCGCGGGCCCCAGGATTTGAAGCTTTGATGTATTCTTAGTTAATCGAGTCTGTATTTTTGCTTTTGAGTTTGGTTTTTGTAATTTCCTTAAAAGAAAAACAAATAGTCTAGTAGCTTTGTAATCGCAGTTGTTATTAATGAAAATTGAAAATCCCAAAAAAAAAATTTTTTTGCATTTATTTGCAAGAACTACGCTTGGTCTGATTCATGCGGGCCATGATATGTAGGCAATCTACATAAGATTCGACCGTAATCCTAAGAAAAAGAGAAAAAGAGAAACGCGAGGGAAATAAATGAAAGAAAAACAAGAGAGAAAAAAGAAACGCAAAAGAAGAAAATAAGGCATTGAGAGAAAAACCATGGCAAAGGAAAAGAAAAGAGCGGAAAATGAAATAAAGAGAGAAGAAGGAAAAGAAAATGAGAGAAAATAAAACAAAAAGAGAAAGAAAAGCGAAGGGAACAAAAGAAAAGCCGGGATGACGCATGCAACTGAAGCAAACATGTAGATATTCATTTAACTGTATAGGTGCATCACACTCCAATGTGCAGTTACCTATCTGTTATTTGTTCACACTAACCGTTGTTGCTGTCAATTTCAGCTTAGCTTTTAGAAACGGTGGTTGGTTGTGGTACGCTGGCATCACATTAATACTTCACCAGATCAAGAGGTAGCATAGAAATGTCTACAGATATGACCTTGCCTACAATTCCCATATCCGAAGACAGCCCCATCTCGGGGGTTNGTGCGTCAGGCCAATTAGTGGTTGATGCTTTCGAAGCAAAGACATTGAAAAGAAAGAAAATAAAAGGCAAGGGAAGAATAAAGTGAAAAGGCCAGAGCCCACACGGGCGAGTCATAATGAAATCCTGAGAGTTGAACCCGGTCGGTTTGAAAAGAGATTCACCCTCAAGGCCAACAAGCAGCAAAATTCTCAATGGAAAGGGGGCCGGGATCAAGCAATTGGGATGATCAAGGCCACAAAACCAACCACCGTTTCAAACTAACAAATTGTTCTTTGTTGAAAACAGGTCTTATNACCTTCTGAGGTTCGCCCCCAGGTGTTCCCATCCGGAGCTGCTCCCAACATCTTCACGGCTCCACCCTGCTCTGCAACCACACAACCATCACTACCCAAGCATGCTTTCGATCCCTCGGTTTTCACATTCCAAAATCCCGTCTTTCAGGCCCCTCCTCATTATACTCAATATACCTACTCTCAGCAGCCACCATACGAGCTTACACCGGGGCAGGACAGAACCCTCAAAGCCCCAGAGCAGGATGAGATGGCAAAGAGAATGAGAAGCCTCGAGCAGAGCTTAAAAAATATGCAAGGCTTGACCGGGCAAAAGAGTGTCTCCTATACAGACCTATGTATGTTCCCGCATGTACATTTGCCGTCAGGGTTCAAAACACCAAAATTTGAGAAGTATGACGGGCACGGTGACCCCATTGCTCACCTGAAGAAGTATTGCAATCAGTTACGGGGAGCCGGTGGCAAAGAAGAATTGTTGATGGCATATTTCGGGGAAAGCTTAATTGGCATCGCTTCAGAGTGGTATATGGACCAAGATGTCTCGTGTTGGCATATTTGGGACGATCTGGCCCGGGACTTTGTTCGACAATTTCAGTACAACATAGACATCGCGCCAGACAGAAACTCCTTGGTGAATCTAAAGAAAAAGCCCTCAGAAAGTTTCCGCGAATGCAATTAAGTGGCGCGAACAGGCGTCAAGAGTGAAGCCTCCAATGGATGAGGTAGAGATGGTCACTGTTTTCCTTCAAGCCCAGGAAGCAGACTACTTTCAGAACATGATGTCGGCCATGGGCAAGCCTTTTGCAGAGGCAATTAAAATTGGCGAAATGGTAGAGAATGGTTTGAAAACGGGCAGGATTTTGAGTCAATCGGCCATCAGAGAAACCTCCCAAGCCATCCAAGGCGGGTCTGGAGGGATGGCCAAAGGTAAAAAGAAAGAAGAAACAGTTATGGCAGCATCAGGGGGAAGAAGATATCGGGCTCCGAGACCTGTGTTTTCTGAAAGAACCCCTCAACACTACTATCCTCATGCTGATACGGCTTATGCTCCCCCACCTTATGCAGTCATGAATGCTCAACCTTTCGCCCGACTGCAGCCACAAGCCAACAGAAATCAACCTCCATTCCAAAGAAATCAGCCTCCCCACCAGAACCACTATAATCCCCGACCTCCGCAGAATAACTTCCGTCCTCGGGAACCACCCAGGAGACCAAACTTTACCCCAATTGGTGAATCTTACTCCACTCTATTCCCGAAACTTGTCTAAATGGGTCTACTGCAGCCGGTTCCTCAGAACAGACAAAACCCGGCATCGCCTGCCTATAGAGCTGGTGTCAGGTGTGCATACCATTCAGGGGCAGAGGGCCATCATACAAATGACTGTTGGACTCTGAAACAAGCGGTGGAGAACTTAATAGAGCAAGGGAAAATAGTGTTGAGGGATGAAGAAGCCCCGAATGTGACCAATAATCCATTGCCCGCTCACAACAACGGGCCGGTAATCGGTATGATTTGTGAAGACAGGGAGTTTGATCCGGCCTTGAAAGCCATAATTGCTATTGCCGACACAGAAAAGAAGCCCAAGGTACCCCGAAGCAAGAGAAAGGGGAGAAGAAGAATAAAAGTGTCAAAACTGAGCCTGAGAAGAAACCTGAAACAAAAGCAGAGATGGAACCTCCTAAGAATGGAATTCTCTATGTTCCGCGAGGACGCCAAGAAAAACCACTAGTTGTCAGTGCTCCAAGGAAGTTTGAAGTAAAAAAGGGAACGCAAATGTATGTGCCAAAAGGGGCCTATGTGGTGCGGGGGACAATTAAACCGCCTCGGCTGAGTGAGCCAGTGGTTATTGGACGCGTACCACAGGAGCCAATGACCGACCCCTCTGCAGTGTCATGGAACTACCAGCAAACAGTGGTTACATACAAAGGCAAGGAAATTTCGGGAGAACTTCCAGGAACAGTCCATGTTGAAAAATATTCAAATATACTGGAGGTAAACAGCGCCACGCGAAAGCGCTTTCCGTCTAAGAAGCCGGTGAGCGCTGAAGAGGCAGAGGCCTTCTTTCAGAAAATAAAGATGCCTGACTACGAAACAGTGGATCAATTGAGGAAGTGTCCTGAGCATGTATCACTGTTGTCATTGGTGAAAAAATCCGGCGAACACCAGAAGATCCTTATGAAAACCTTGAATGAGGCATACGTGCCAATTGAAACATTAGTTGAACAGCTAGAAAGGATGGCAGAAAGATTCTTCGCCGTCAACCAACTCTCTTTCAGTAAAAACGATTTGCCTTCAGAGGGAGCGGCCCACAACAAAGCCCTGCACCTGACTGTCAAATGTGAATGTTACTACGTCAAGCGAGTCATGGTGGATGAAGGCTCGGGGGTTGACATCTGCCCACTCTCCACATTGCAATGAATGGAAATCGGGACGGGAAGGATTCGTCCTAATAACGTTTGTGTGAGAGCTTTTGATGGCATTAAGAAGGATACCATCGGTGAAATTGATTTGATATTAACCATAGGCCCGGTGGATTTCGAGGTGACTTTCCAGGTATTGGACATGGATACATCTTACAATTTTCTTCTGGGAAGGCCTTGGATACATGCTGCGGGAGCCGTACCCTCCACCCTCCACCAAATGGTGAAATTCGAATATGAAGATCAGGAAATCGTGGTCCACGGAGAAGACGAGCAGTCCATTTATCGTGACCCATCTATCCCATGCTTGGAGGCGAGGGAAGGAAGTGAGCATATTGTTTATCAAGCCTTTGAAATTGTGGTGGCAGATCAGCATGAGGAGGAAAATCCTTGTCCTCAGCCTTTCCTGTCTAATGCTTCAATCATAATGGCCAAAGAAATGATTAGACACGGTTTCAAATCAGGAAAAGGGTTGGGAAAAGCTTTACAAGGAATATCCGAGGCGGTAACTCTACCCACAGCAGAAAAGTTTTTCGGGATAGGCTTCCACCCTACCCCAGAGGATGAAAAATGGGCCAAGGAAAGAAAGAAAGAAGGATGGGTTTTGCCACAACCATTGCCATATCTCTATGATACTTTTGTCAAGCCTAAGTATGGCGAAGAAAAAGATGATGAGGTGTTCACGGCCGAGGAAATAGAAGATATCTGTGGAGGTATGAGGCAAATGCTTTATGAAACCAACATGGTTCAGCCAGGGGAAGGGACTAGCACCGGTGAGGTGCTCTACATGGGACCAGATGCTAAACTCCAAAACTGGAAGGCTACGCCATTCCCGATCAGGCAGGAGTCCCGGTAGACTAGCCCTGTCACCTTTTCTGCATCCCGAGTTATTTCAGGGTGTAACTCGGATGTTTCTTTTAGTTTCTTGTCTTTTTCAAATTCCTGAATGTAAACCCTGTTATCTTTCAAAATTCCAAGAAATGAAATCAGTATTTCATCGTCCATTTTCTCTTTATTCTTTCTAATTTTTGTTATTTTTCCCTTTTCATTTCTCTTTTCAGTTCCAATAATGCGGCTTTAAATGACATGACATGCTTGCGGACTTCATGCCTAGATCCCAAAACGCTGTCAGATTTCGAAATAATGAATCAAGAGTCAAAATGAAAAGAAGGTAACCTTGAGGAAATAAAACAAAGAATTGGAACAATCGAAGGAAAATTGGTTCGCAGGTAGGAAAGCTCCATACATTATAACAAAAGAGTGTGTTGTACTCAGGGCACATCCGGGCAGTTGTACCAACAAAGAATGGCCCGCGCTTATAACAAGAAAGTACGACCCAGGAATTTTGAAGTGGGACAACTCGTATTGAGATACATTCTGCCTCATCACCAGGAAGCAAAAGGAAAATTTGCTCATAACTGGAAAGGTCCATACATAATCCGGAAGATATTGCCAAGAGGAGCACTGTATCTGGGAGACATCGAAGGAAATGACCCTGAAACAACAGTCAATGCAGATACAGTCAAAAGGTATTATGTCTAGGCCTCCTGGATTGATGGCTTTTGTGTAATTGAGATGACGAAGGCTTTCCTTCCCGCTACCCCAAACACTATCAATCCTTCGTAAATCCTTTGATCTGGTTCCACTTCTTTGGCTACCCTCTTTGGAACCCGAAAGTACAAAAATAAAACGAAAAGAAAAAGAAAAGAAAAGAAAAAGAAAAGAAAAAGAAAAAAAAAGAAAAAAAAAAGAAAGAAAGAAAAGAAAAAGAAAATATGATGAAAGGAAAAAGAAAAGAAAAGAAAAAACAAAAACAAACAAAACAAAAACAAAAACAACAAAAACAAATTTTAACTGAACTACGTTTGACGTGATTCCGAAAGGATACGTAGGCAGCCTCTCCCTGAGGTTCAGTCACACCAAAACAAAAGTCCCAATTTCCCCAAAAGTTGAAACTGGGGCAGATGATATGTTGGTTCGGCTATGAATCCGCCGGAATGGTTCCAAAGTTGTAGTTCCGCCCAAAATCCTTTTTACCCAAAGACCTTGTCCAAGTCCTTCCGATCAATTGACAAAGGCATGGAAGTGGCAAACGTCATTGTTAGAATCTGATACAATGCAAATTGAGAGAATAAATGAGAGTCTTATCGGTGAAAACCTTCGGGCACCATAAGGCGATGGTGAGTAGAGAAACTGAAAATGAGAGAGTCCGCTTAGTGAAAACTCGCAAAGAGCACTATCGGGCGACAGTGAGAAGAGAAATGAGAGAGGTCGATTGGCGAAAACCCGCAAAGGGCGTTGTCGGCCGTAAAGAAGACATCTCACCACTGAAAGAGTCCTGGAAATGCCCCCTGGTTGTGAAATGCGAATCAATGGGTTCACGAGAAGTTGGAAAGCTTGTGTGGGTCAGGCGTCCAGTCCAAGAAGCATGTCATGTTCATTTGAAGCCAGCATNGGTTTATAATTGAATTCTCTACTACTGTGTGTTGCTGTTTGAGCTTGTTTGCAAACTCAAATCTGCTGCTGACCCTTCTCTTTTATTTTGCTCAAATCCAGGTTTATTTGTTATCCCTAATGACATGAAGTTTTCACTCATTGTACATGAACAATCGTGAAATCAATATGATGAAGCATTTCTACAACATGAACCAGCCTTTGTTTTCTATTACTAGTTTAATGTGTAGTTGTAGATTCAGTTGAACAAGATATGTGTTAATGATTAAATAGAACTGTTTGTATTAATAGGACTGCTCAAACTCATTTTGTAATTACACTGGACTGTATGAATTGTCGCCCCTTACGGCTGTTTGAGCCTTTTGAGTTAAAAAGCAATGTCATGTTAGGTTGATAGAATAGCTCATGATAGTTCAGTTAATTTCTATTAGTTAGCTCATGTTACGAGTTGTCTAAGACTTGTTGAACTTCAATAAAAGGAAACGCCATGCTCACTGGTAGTAGATTATAGCTTTATTTAAGTTTTCATGTTTAATTTGTTTCCAGTAGGTAATGTAGTATGAGTATTTTGTAGTTTCATTTTCAAAACAGGGAGAATAGCTAGAATAGGTAGCTGATTTTATATTAACAACTGGAATTGCAAATATTGTAAGCATAAAAATCGGCTATAGTACTGGCATTGGTGGGAATTTAGTTGTAAATAGATTACACGCTTCAGTTCATGGTCTCATTGTTAATTCAATTTGTTTAAGAATTAAGGTTTCAAAATTAGAAGTTTGAAAATCCAACTGTTAAATGCTTATAGTCATAGTATATTGTCTACATGTAATTTGAATGTTAGAAAAACAAGCTGCAAGTGAAATCAAATGAAGCCTTCCTCTTTTCAGAATTGCCCACGCCTGGGCTCCTGATAATTGGGCTTTGAAAGTGAACCCATTCCCCAAACAGCCAGCCTGATTCTTAGGCTGTGAAAAGTTCATGACTGGGCCTCATGAAGCCCAGTGACTGGACAGCTTCACATATCGGACCTGGGCCAAACCTTTAAGGCCCAATAAATGCTGGAATCTCAAATTACAAGGCCCAAATTGTTAGAAGTTAAAATCCTTTAAAAATTATACTAGGAGTATGGGAATTAATTTGCAATAGGAATTTAGGTTTTCGAGTTAGGTAGCGGATTCAAATTAAGAGGGTCCTCCCTTTTGTTTGAATCCATACTTGAACTCGAGGCCCGGATTTAGAAATGTGAATTAATTAGGCCCTTTTAGAGACAAAAATAAATAGAAAATCGTAGTTTGCTTTAGTTTGGCCTTTAAATAATAAAGTGAGATGAGCCTCGCCAAACAAAATGCATAAATTGCGGGGAAAAATACTTAGAATTCGGGGCGTGCCGTTTAGCGAATTTCACGGCCCTCCGCAAAGATAATAACCCGTTAGTCGCTTTAGGTGTGCTTTTAATAATTTTACCTTCTTAAACACGGGTGTGCATTTTTAATAATTTTACCTTCAGATTTTAGCCATTTATAATAATTTAAGCGACCGTGCTAGAACCACAGGATCCAGGGGTGCCTAACACCTTCCCTCGGGTCAACAGAATTCCTTATTCAGAATTTCTGGTTCGCAGACTCCAATTGGGAAGTCGACAATTTTCCTCGATTTGGGATTTAAGTTAAACCGGTTACTTGGGACACCAGAAGCCAATCCTATCCCAAGTGGCGACTCTAAAAATAAATAAACAATCCCATTTCGAATAATGTCACTTAAATTGGAAAAACTCCTCTTATACATTTATCCTTCGGGGTAGATGTGTAAAAAAGGAGGTGTGACAGCTCTGGCGACTCTGCTGGGGAAACGAACCCAGAATTTCGGTTCAGGGTTCAAGAATTCGAGCTTAGTATAACTGTTATATTTGGCTTTATCTGATTTTTCTACATGTTCCATGCTAAATGTGCTAAATGTTTTACCGCTTTGATAATTGTTGAATTGTATATATAAACTGTTACGAATCCCTTCCTCTCTCTAAGTCATCTACATCATGGAGAAGGGTGCACTTCGTGTAGATTCTCTTCTATTTAGAGTCTTTTCCCATTTAGAACGAGGTTTGGATAAGTTGCTAAGCCGGCGGAGCTTCTGTATCCCCGGTACGCTGCCTCCCCCTCGGCTCGAGTTGTCCGCTCGGGTAAGCCAGGTCTAGACCAATAAACCTAGGGTTTAAACCTAGAAGAACAAAACCTCATG
>NW_017670855.1:417187-429291 GCF_001879085.1 Nicotiana attenuata
GTAAAATATAAAAAAAATGAAAATGAAAACCCCAAAAGAGAACAAATCATGGTAGCAAGGAACTTTTTCTTTTCAAAATACCCGGCCTAAAAAACCGACGGATCTCCCTGGCATAACCCAAGGAGCTTTTTCTTTCCAAATCCCGGCCAAAAACCGAGGATCTCCCTGGCATAACCCAAGGAGCTTTTTCTTTCCAAATCCCGGCCAAAAAACCGAGGATCTCCCTGGACTACCCAAGGAGCTTTTTTCTTTCCAAATCCCGGCCAAAAAACCGAGGATCTTTTTCTTTTCGTCCCGGCATAACCCGAGACCCTTTTTCTTTTTCCGGCATAACCCAGTCATTTTCCAGCATAACCTGGATTCATTCACAAGAATACACAATCCTAATTTGACTGCTTAGATATGTGTCACAACTAACTCACGAAATTTTTCTAGTGAAAACCGGGGTTGAAAATTTCGTTCGTTTGTTTGTTTTGGTACCTTAAGCAGGTCGACCTCAAGATATAAGGTGCGAGGTGACCGATGGAATGAGTCTTGATCCAGAATCAAGAAAAGAAGAAAAGAACAAAAAGAAATGAATTCAAATGAGAAGCAAGCAAGGGTGCGGATTGCTCAAAATCTGATTGAAGTCACAAGCTCCACTGATCCTGTTTTGACCTAATGCTGCATGAAGAAGTAAACACCTACAAATTGCGAGCATCAAGATTCAGATCAAAGTCCACAGCAAAATCAGCTAAGACTCAAGATCAAGTGTCAAGAGAATTATAGATAGGAATCTTGTAACTCATAGTTGATAGGCATAGCTAGCTTAGCTTTGATTTTCCTTTTGGTGTAATAAGGAGGTCAGCAAGCAGTAGCAGCAGCAACAGCAGTGAAATCACAGCTCCTGGTAGTCCCAGCTACCAAACCTTCCAGAACTACACTGACTTGATTCATTTATAGCCAAGGATATGTAGGCAACCTTTGAAGCAGGGTTCGGTCAGACGGTTTTCAAAACGCTTCTCATGGAGTGCCGAGCAGGCAAAAATCCTTCATGGTGCTCATTTATCTTTGCCCGAAAACTCTTCGTGTCTTCGAGCAAAGAGGGGCAGCTATGAGCACGTGATTTTTGCCACGCTTAAAATTACTCCTATAAAATTCCTTAGAATTAAGATTTTTCTTTTATTATTTGAATTTTAGGAATTAATCGCATGATTTTGTGTCTTGTTTGCATTTTTGTGGGCATTTTAATTGATATAATTTCAAAAATACAAAATAGTGTGCATTTTAATATTGCAAAAAATAAAGAAAATGACAAAAATGGTTCTTTGCATTTCTACTTTTAATTTCTAGAATTTGTCTTAAGTTTTGGTTTAAATTAGAAATTAGATAGATTCAATTTGAGTCTTTTAGTTTTTGATCTTACATTTAATAAAATCAGAAAATTCAAAAAATATAAATAAATAAATAAATAAAATTGAAATACAAAAAAAAAGGAAGGAAAAATAAATAAATGAAATTAAAAGGGACAAAAAGGCTGGCCAATTTGGGCCATTGTTTCATGCAAAGGCACAAGTCCAAAAGCCATAACCCCCAGCCCAATGCCCCAAATCTCGCCCAATTGGCCCAATCCAGAAACCATCGGTCCACCCACCCAGTGCAAAACGTCGTTGTTTGGCTAGTATCAATCCTGGTCGTCTAGGATTGTTGATCCAACGGACGAGAAGCCCCCATCACTTAGTATAAAAATGTCCTAACGATACCCTACCCCCTCAGACCCCCCTACCCTATCGTCTCTTTCCCTCTAACCCCAGAGACTATCCACCACCGTCTACCGCCGTCTCCCACCTTCTGCCGCCAGCCGGAAATCGCCTCTGCCGGCGGCGAAGCTCCAAACTCGTTCAAATTTACACCACTACCCCATCTCAACCTCCTCTTTCCGAATCTACATTTCTTCTCCCTCAAATCCTAGCCAAACTCCTCGAATCTTGATTTGAAACTCCGGCCAAAACCCTACCTCTTCCAAATTCAACCAAATTCACACCCTATACTCCCCTAACCTCCCTCTTCCCAAATCCCAAACTAGAACCCTTCAAATCCAAGCGAAACCCCTTTAATTTTAGATCTAGGGTTTCAAAGTTCAACACCGTTTTGGGGATTTCATCATTCGAATGATTTTTTACTAATGTTATATGTTTTATTTTAATAAAATAAACATATAACATTAACAAAAAATCAATTTCGAGAATCAATCAAGTAGAAGACCAAAATCAGTGAGTTCCTTCTCTTTTGATTACATTTCTTGTTTGACTGATCCGGTTCTCATATTTTTTTTAACTTCTAGTTTAATTTTCATTTTTTTTTAATGTTGTTCAATTCTGTCCTGATTGATTTCTTGGTTCTGATTTTTGTTTGATTTTTTTATTAATTCTGGTTACTTGTTTGTTCTGATTTCTGATTTTAGTTTGATTTTAGTTGGATTTTATTCGATTAGGATTTATTCTGCTTTGATTGTTGTTCTTTTCTATCTTTAATTTCTATAGTTTGATTTTAGTCATTGTTTGATTTTTATTGTTTGTTACTAGTGTTTTAATCAGTGATTCCATGATTGTTATTATTTAGTTTTAATTAGTTTAATCTGTTTGGTTATAGTCTTTAATTAGGGTAAAAGAGGATAGGTTAATTTTGACCTAGGTAGGTAATTTCAGGGATATTCAGGGATATTTTGGGTATTTAGGGTTGCATAGGAAGGCTGTAGTTAAATCTAGAACCCTCTAGAGTCTTCTAAATAGGGCCTTAGTTTAAATATCAGCAATTTTAGTGTAGTAACTTGAGTAACAAGTCAGAAAATAGAGGACTAAGTGATTAAAACTGGAATTTAAAAGAGGGACTAAAATGAAAAGCTGAAACTCTAAAATTTCCTTAGCTTTGCCTATAAAAGGCAGTCACTAGTACCTTCATTCACAAGTTGGAACAATCTGAAAAATTTCCAAAAAAAAGTTTTTTACACCCTCTGAAAATTCCCAAAGTTTTAGACCTCTGTAAAATCCTCAAACTTTCCAGCATATAATTCCCCCTCAAAATCCATTTTCTGCAAGTCCAAGTCTCAAATTTGAATTTCAAAAATCAAAGAAGTTCAAATATGAAGTCCAGTGCTAGAAACCTTATTCTAGATCTGAATTTCTGCCCAAAAAATCCAAAAAACAACATAAAACTTTCAAAAAATCCAAAAAAAAAAACTGTTACATCGAAAACCTTAGGTTATTTGAGATTTTTACTTGTTGATTTACACTTTCTAGCTCAATATCTGAATGCTGAATCCTTCTGAGTGTTACTGGGCTAAATTCAAGTTTATTTGAGGTGTATTCAAGCTTTTCGAGTGAACTAAGGGTTAAAATTGGCCCGGGAACAATCGATACTGCTGCTGGGTTTATAATTGAATTCTTTACTACTGTGTGTTGCTGTTTGAGCTTGTTTGCAAACTCAAATCTGCTGCTGACCCTTCTCTTTTATTTTGCTCAAATCTAGGTACATTTGTTATCCCTAATGACATGAAGTTTTCACTCATTGTACATGAACAATCGTGAAATCAATATGATGAAGCATTTCTACAACATGAACCAGCCTTTGTTTTCTATTACTAGTTTAATGTGTAGCTGTAGATTCAGTTGAACAAGATATGTGTTAATGATTAAATAGAACTGTTTGTATTAATAGGACTGCTCAATCTCATTTTGTAATTACACTAGACTGTATGAATTGTCGCCCCTTAGGGTTGTTTGAGCCTTTTGAGTTAAAAAGCAATGTCATGTTAGGTTGATAGAATAGCTCATGATAGTTCAGTTAATTTCTATAAGTTAGCTCATGTTAGGAGTTGTCTAAGACTTGTTGAACTTCAGTAAAAGGAAACGCCATGCTCACTGGTAGTAGATTGTAGCTTTATTTAAGTTTTCATGTTTAATTTGTTTCCAGTAGGTAATGTAGTATGAGTATTTTGTGGTTTCATTTTCAAAACAGGGAGAATAGCTAGAATAGGTAGTTGATTTTATATTAACAACTGGAATTGCAAATATTGTAAGCATAAAAATTGGCTATACTACTGGTATTGGTAGGAATTTAGTTGTAAATAGATTACACGCTTCAGTTCATGGTCTCATTGTAAATTCAATTTGTTTAAGAATTAAGGTTTCAAAATTAGAAGTTTGAAAATCCAACTGTTAAATGCTTATAGTCACAATATATTGTCTACATGTAATTTGAATGTTAGAAAAACAAGCTGCAAGTGAAATCAAATGAAGCCTTCCTGTTTTCAGAATTGCCCACGCCTGGGCTCCTGATAATTGGGCTTTGAAAGTGAGCCCATTTCCCAAACAGCCAACCTGATTCTTGGGCTGTGAAAAGTTCATGACTGGGCCTCACTGAAGCCCGGTGACTGGACAGCTTCACATATCGGACCTGGGCCAAACCTTTAAGGCCCAATAAATGCTGGAAATCTCAAATTACAAGGCCCAAATTGTTAGAAGTTAAAACCCTTTAAAAATTATACTAGGAGTATGGGAATTAATTTGCAATAGGAATTTAGGTTTTCGAGTTAGGTAGCGGATTCAAATTAAGAGGGTCCTCCCTTTTGTTTGAATCCGGACTTGAACTCGAGGTCCGGATTTAGAAATGTGAATTAATTAGGCCCTTTTAGAGATAAAAATAAATAGAAAATCGTAGTTTGCTTTAGTTTGGCCTTTAAATAATAAAGTGAGATGAGCCTCGCCAAAAAAAATGCATAAATTTCGGGGCCCTCTGTAAATGTTTATATTAGAAATACTTAGAATTCGGGGCGTGCCGTTTAGCGAATTTCACGGCCCTCCGCAAAGATAATAACCCGTTAGTCGCTTTAGGCGCAATAATTTTACCTTCTTAAACACGGGTGTGCATTTCATGCAACCCAAATCCAAATTTCAAAACGTTGAATAAGGATGTGTCGAGGATCCGGGTGAATTTCATGTGACGTGGTCCAAGAACACGTTTTAAAACGACGTTCACTTTCTTTAAAAAGTTAACTAAAAGCGGTGAATAATCTTAAAATTGCATAATAGGTTGGAACACATATAAAAATCAGATTTTAGCCATTTATAATAATTTAAGCGACCGTGCTAGAACCACAGGATCCAGGGGTGCCTAACACCTTCCCTCGGGTCAACAGAATTCCTTATTCAGAATTTCTGGTTCGCAGACTCCAATTGGGAAGTCGACAATTTTCCTCGATTTGGGATTTAAGTTAAACCGGTTACTTGGGACACCAGAAGCCAATCCTATCCCAAGTGGCGACTCTAAAAATAAATAAACAATCCCATTTCGAATAATGTCACTTAAATTGGAAAAACTCCTCTTATACATTTATCCTTCGGGGTAGATGTGTAAAAAAGGAGGTGTGACAGCTCTGGCGACTCTGCTGGGGAAACGAACCTAGAATTTCGGTTCAGGGTTCAAGAATTCGAGCTTAGTATAACTGTTATATTTGGCTTTATCTGATTTTTCTACATGTTCCATGCTAAATGTGCTAAATGTTTTACCGCTTTGATAATTGTTGAATTGTATATATAAACTGTTACGAATCCCTTCCTCTCTCTGAGTCATCTACATCATGGAGAAGGGTGCACTTCGTGTAGCTTCTCTTCTGTTTAGAGTCTTTTCCCATTTAGAACGAGGTTTGGATAAGTTGCTAAGCCGGCGGAGCTTCTGTATCCCCGGTACGCTGCCTCCCCCTCGGCTCGAGTTGTCCGCTCGGGTAAGCCAGGTCTAGACCAATAAACCTAGGGTTTAAACCTAGAAGAAAAAAACCTCATGTCGGATCCCTAGTAGAACGTTTGTTTGCATCATGTGAATTTGACTTAGGGGACTCAACACAGGGGTTGGGTCCGTCTAGGACAGGTGCCCTGATATGAATTGACCATCCTGATGCATCTTACGTGCTAATTGCGCATTTATTTGCTCGGTTTGGCATGTTGACCGGCTTGTCTAAATGAGTGAAAATAATGAAAATAAGCAGTGTTAGGACTAAGTAAGGGAGACCATTTGTTTTGAAAAAACCCCAATGCCCAAATAGTACCGAAATGCTGCCGGATTTTTGAAAAATGGAAAAAGGAAAATAGTTGGAAAAATAAAAAGAAAATTGTTGTTCAAAATAGTTTTGATTTTGGCAAGTTTGCTCGAACTACGCTGGTTTGATTCTTACCGGATGTGAGATACGTAGGCAACCCTCATCGGGTCCAACCACCCTTTTGCAAAAATAGCCAAAAAATGTCAAACGTTTGTCATAAATAAGTCGGGTGATGTCATTCTTGTCTAAAATAAGCCGAATGTCCCTAAAAGGACGCCGGAAGTCCATTTTTGCAGGAACAGCCACCCTGAGTCATTTTAAAATGGTTTGCGGGCACAGCCTTAAAATCTTCCGCCCAGAAGTGCTGAAAGGCCGTATTTGCAAATCCAAGTCCTTGTTTTCTAAATAAAGAATTTTTGCACAAATAGCCATTTTTCAAAATAAATCATTAAATTCCCCTAAATAAATGTGCAGGATGAATTCAAGTAACATCGAAACCTTCTCAGTCCTGAGCGAGATCCCCTTGAAACTCCATATGTGGTGGCATGGTTTTGGAAAAGGAAGCAGAGATACTGTGGTCAAAATTTTGGGCGGCCTCGTAGATTTATTGAACATCAAACCGAGGAAGGATATCATTGAGGCACTAATACCATTTTGGGACCCGACCCGTAATGTATTCCGGTTTTCAGATTTTGAACTCACACCTACATTAGAAGAGATTGCGGGATACGCGGGTCTCAACGGGAACCTCTGAGGTAGATACCCATTGGCCCCACGACCGGTAACCCTTCATAGGTTCCTGGATTTTTTGAACATCAGTCGGGATATTCAGGACCCGCACCTGGCGGAAGGGTGTTGTACATTGCATTTCTAATATCAAGGAATGGTAACCCAAAAGGTTTAGAGGAACCCAACACCGGACTGACACATGCCGGAAATAAAGACAAATGGGAAGCCCGACGGGGATTAGCCTTCATGGTAGCCTTTTTGGGAGTAGTGATTTGTCCGAGAAAAGATGGTCACATAGACCTCGGCCTGGTAGGGATGCTAGATGTTGCCATGAAGAAACCTACTAGCACAGTGGTTCCCCTGATTGTAGCAGAAATGTACCGAGCTTTGACCAAATGTCGGGAAGGTGTGAAATTCTTTCAAGGTTGCAATTTGCTCTTACAGTTGTGGATACAGGAACACCTCTGTCACCGCACAGGCTATATGAACTATGGTTTAACCGGGTTGAATTGTATTGAAGAATTCGAGACCCGGATGATAGGTATTGAGTTCCCTGAGGGTACTGAGGCCTGGTCGTCATGCTTAAGATCCCTGACCGCAGATAAAGTTGAATGGGCTTATGGATGGCTTCCTGCTACTGAAGCTGTATACACATCAGCAGAGGTCTCTTATATTCTTTTGATGGGTATTCGAAGCATACAACCTTATGCTCTTTACAAAATTTTGCGACAGTTTGGAAGATTCCAGACAGTGCACAATGATGAAGACCTGAGTGGGCAAGTCATCGAGTTAGGCCCGAAGGCTGCATTCCCTGAAGGCAGATCCGAAAGATATGGAATGAGTGTCGGTTCCTCGAGCCTAAAACCATAGTACAGGACCAAGCTAGAGGCGAGGTAGATCCCAAATATTTGACTGGTTTGGCAAAAGATTTCAAATCCCTGAAAGACCCGCCAAAAGGCCACATGTACAACAATTCACTAACGAGGTCCAGGTGCAATAGGATTGGTTAGCCAAAGAAAAGGAGTACAGGCCCAAATAGGGGCATTGGAAAATCAGGTTCAGGATCTCCGATTTGAAAATAGCTTGCAAGTCGCAGCCAATGAAGGTGACAAAAAGAAACTGACCCAAGAGAATGAAGCTCTCAAGGCTCAAATCCAACAAATGAAAATAGCTGCTAAAAATCAAGAAAGAAGTCGGTCCGATGAGAGGTTGATAAAAGGGCTGAAGAAGCAAGTCTTAGAATGTCAGGAAGAATTGGAGAAATCCGAGGGGAACATGGCAAGACTTCGAGCACAGTGGGCAAAGAAGAATGAGGAAAGAGCCCAGTATGTACAACAAATGAAAAGAAACTATGAGGGAACCATTGCTAATATGAAAAGAAAAATGAATACTCTTGAAGAAAAGGCAGCTCGACGGGACAAAGAATTTCAGGCCGAGAGGGAACAATGCTATGGGTGAATCGCCGAGATGGAAAAGGAAATAAAATTGTTACAAGACCTTCACTTCCAGGATTCTCAGGTGCTAGAGGCTCGTACCCAACAGATAAGTCGACTACTCCAAGAAAAGGGCCAAATCAGGGAAAGAATCAGAAACATTGCAAACTATATTGTTATGAAATGTCAGGCCGGTGAACGGATGGGTCGTACTACTTTCTTTGCTTCAGTGATGATATTTGTTCGACAGGTCATGAATGATTTGGAGCAGTTGCAAAGGGGTCTTGCACGCAGGCCTGCGGCGATGCCGAATGACGCCCCGCGGGCCCCAGGATTTGAAGCTTTGATGTATTCCTAGTTAATCGAGTCTGTATTTTTGTTTTTGAGTCTGTTTTGTAATTTCCTTTTTTTTCAAGAAAAAAGAAAAAAATAGTCTAGTAGCTTTTGTAATCGCAGTTGTTATTAATGAAAATTGAAAATTCCCAAAAAATTATTTCCTTATTTTTGCATTTATTTGCAAGAACTACGCCTGGTCTGATTCATGCGGGGCCATGATACGTAGGCAATCTACATAAGATTCGACTGTAACCCTAAGAAAAAAAAAAGAAGGAAAAATGCGAGGGAAGGAAATAAAAGAAAAACAAGAGAGAAAGAAACGTAAGAAGAGAATAAGGAATCGAGAGAAAAACCACGGCAAAAGAAAAAGGGAAAGCAGGAAATGAAAAACAGAGGGAAAAGAAAAATGAGAGAAAAATAGAAAGAGAAAGAAAAGTAAGAAAAACAAAGAATGAAGAGAAAATAGAAAAGAAAAAGAAAAAAAAGAAAATAGAAAAAGAAAAGCCGGGATGATGCATGCAACCGGTGCAAACATGTAGACATCCGTTTAACTGTATAGGTGCATCATACCCCAATGTGCGATTACCTATCTGTTACTCGTCTCAAACTAACCGTGTGTTGCTGTCAATTCCAACCTAGCTTTTAGAAACGGTGGTTGGTTGTGGTAAGCTGGCCTCGCATCAATACTTTACCAGATCGAAAGGAAGTGTGGAAATGTCTACAGAAATGACTTTGCCTGCGGTTCCCATCTCTGAGGACAGCCCCATCTCGGGGATCCCGGCATCTGAGTCTGTCACAGCTGAAGAGAACCGGGTACTACATCTCCGACTCATGGAGATGTGGGACGCCTGGACCAATGGAAGGGAGCCTCCAAGCGCCATCCCTGGATTTCCTGAACTATTCCCTAGATCTGGGGGTACCTCCAATATCCCCATCAGCCACTCTCATACTCCGTTGGGACAACCTAACATGACCGCTCACTTCGTCGGAACACCTTCTGAGGTCCGCCCCCTGGTGTTCCCAGCAGGAGCAGCTCCTAACACCTTCACTGCTCCACCATGCTCTGCTACAACACAACCCTCACTGCCAAGGCCCTCATTTGATCCCTCAGCTTTCACCTTCCAAAACCCTGTCTTTCTAGTGGATCCTCCTCAATATCCCACATATAATTACTCTCAGCCACCACCATTTGAGCTTACGCCAGGACAAGATCAAACTCCCAAAGCTCCTGAACAAGATGAGATGGCAAAAAGAATGAGGAGCCTTGAACAGAGTTTAAAGAATATGCAAGGCTTGAGTGGGCAAAAAAGTGTTTCTTATACTGATCTGTGCATGTTCCCTCATGTGCACTTGCCCTCGGGATTTAAAACGCCAAAGATTGAAAAGTATGATGGGCATGGCGATCCCATCGCTCACTTGAAAAAGTATTGTAATCAGCTGCGTGGGGCCGGCAGAAAAGAAGAATTGTTGATACCTTATTTCCGAGATAGCTTAGTGGGCATTACCTCAGAGTGGTACATGGACCAAGACGTCTCCCGATGGCACGTTTGGGACGATCTTGCCAGAGATTTTGTAAGGCAGTTTCAATACAACATCGACATTGCGCCAGACAGGAACTCCTTGGCCAATTTGAAGAAAAAGCCCTCGGAAAGTTTTAGAGAATATGCTATTAAGTGGCGCGAACAGGCATCGAGGGTGAAACCTCCGATGGATGAAGTAGAAATGGTCACTGTTTTCCTCCAGGCCCACGAAGCAGATTACTTCCAAAACATGATGTTGGCCATGGGCAAGCCTTTTACATAGGCGATTAAAATTGGTGAAATGGTAGAAAACGGTTTGAAAACTGGCAAGATTTTAAGTCAATCAGCTATCAGAGCAACCTCCCAAGCCATCCAAGGCGGGTCTGGAGGAATGGCTAAAGGTAAAAAGAAAGAGGAAACAGTTATGGCAGCATCGGGGGGAAGAAGATATCGGGCTCCTAGACCTGTGTTCTCTGAAAGAACCCCTCAACACTACTATTCTCATGCTGATATGGTTTATGCTCTTCCACCTTATGCGGTCATGAATGCTCAACCTTTCGGCCAACCGCAACCACAAGTTAACAGAAATCAACCTCCATTCCAAAAAAGCCAGCCTCCTCACCAGAACCACTACAATCCCCGACCACCACAAAATAATTTCCGTCCTCGGGAACCACCCAGAAGACCAAACTTTACACCAATTGGTGAACCCTACTCCAGTCTGTTCCCGAAGCTCGTCCAGATGAACCTGCTGCAACCCATACCCCTAAACAGGCAAAACCCGGACTCACCATCCTATCAACGGGGCGTTCGATGTGCTTATCACTCAGGAGCTGAGGGGCATAGTACCGATAACTGTTGGACGTTGAAGAAAGCCATGGAAGACTTGATAGAACAAGGAAAAATAGTGTTGAGGGATGAAGAAGCCCCGAATGTGACCAACAATCCATTGCCCGCTCACAACAATGGGCCGGTAACCGGGATGATTTGTGAAGATAGGGAGTTTGATCTGGCCTTGAAAGCCATAATTGCTATTGCCGACGCGGAAAAGAAGCCCAAGGTACCCCCGAAGCCAGAGAAAGGGGAGAAGAAGAATAAAAGTGTCAAAACTGAGCGTGAGAAGAAAACTGAAACAAAAGCAGAGATGGAACCTCCTAGGAATGGAATTCTCTATGTTCTGCGAGGACGCCAGGAAAAACCATTAGTTGTCAGTGCTCCAAGGAAATTTGAAGTAAAAAGGGGGACGCAAATGTATGTGCCGAAAGGAGCTTATGTGGTACGGGGGACAATTAAGCCGCATCGGCTGAATGAGCCAGTGGTTATTGGACGCATACCACATAAGCCAATGACAGACCCCTCTGTGGTGCCATGGAACTATCAGCAAACAGTGGTTACATACAAGGGCAAAGAAATTTCGGGAGAACTTCAAAGGAAAACCTCTGTTGAGAAATATTCAAATGTACAGGAGGTAAACAATGCCACACGAAAGCGCTTTCCGTCCAAGAAGCCAGTGAGTGCTGAGGAAGCAGAAGCATTCTTCCAGAAAATGAAGATGCCTGATTATGAAACAGTGGATCAATTGAGAAAACATCCTGAACAAGTGTCCCTGCTATCATTAGTGACAAAATCCTCCGAACATCAGAAGATCCTAATGAAAACTGTGAATGAGGCGTATGTGCCAATTGAAACTTCAGTCGAACAGCTCGAAACGATGGCAGAAAGATTCTTCGCCGTCAACCAACTCTCTTTTAGTAAAAATGACTTGCCTCCGGAAGGCGCAGCTCACAACAAAGCCTTGCATCTGACTGTCAAGTGTGAAGGTTATTATGTCAAGCGAGTCATGGTGGATAGAGGCTCGGGGGTTGACATCTGCCCACTCTCCACATTGCAAAGAATGGAAATCGGGACGGGAAGGATTCGTCCTAATAACGTTTGTGTGAGAGATTTTGATGGCATTAAGAGGGATACCATCGGTGAAATTGATTTGATATTAACCATAGGCCCGGTGGATTT
>NW_017670855.1:431108-432375 GCF_001879085.1 Nicotiana attenuata
ATGATGCATCAGGAGATAGAAGTATATGTTGACGACGTGATCATCAAGTCCCGAACTCAGGATGATCACGTTCGAGACTTGAGAAAATTCTTCGAGCGGTTGCGCAAGTATGATTTGAAGCTGAACCCAGCCAAGTGTGCATTCGGAGTCCCGTCAGGAAAGCTCTTGGGCTTCATAGTTAGCAGGAGAGGTATCGAGTTAGACCCAACAAAGATAAAGTCTATCCGGGATTTGCCTCCTCCGAGAACCAAGAAAGATGTGATGAGCCTGTTGGGCAGATTAAACTACATCAGCCGGTTCATTGCTCAATTGACTTCCACCTGTGAGCCCATATTCAAGTTATTGAAGAAAGATGCAGCAGTCAAGTGGACGGATGAATGTCAAGAAGCCTTCGACAAGATCAAAGAATACCTGTCAAATCCGCTAGTCTTGGTCCCACCGGAGCCAGGGAGACCTCTCTTTTTGTATCTGACAATCCTAGAAAATTCTTTTGGCTGTGTCCTCGGGCAACATGATATAACCGGGAAGAAAGAGCTGGCAATTTATTACCTGAGCAAGAAGTTTACCAGTTATGAAGCTAAATATACTTTGCAGGAGAGAACTTGCTGTGCCTTGACATGGATTGCTCAAAAGCTGAGACATTATCTTCAAGCTCACACTACCTACCTCATAACCAGGTTGGATCTTTTGAAGTATATATTCCAGAAATCGATGCCCACCGGGAGGTTAGCGAAATGGCAAATCCTGCTCACTGAGTTTGATATAGTTTATGTCACTCGCACAGCGATGAAGGCCCAGGCGTTGGCAGATCATTTGGCCGAAAATCCGGTTGACGAGGAATACCAACCGTTGAGCACTTACTTCCCAGATGAGGAGGTAAATTCAATAGAAGCAATCTCTTAGGACACTCGTGCTTGGAAAATGTTTTTTGATGGAGCAGTAAATACTAGAGGAGTTGGAATTGGGGCGATTTTGATCTCACCCACTGGTTAGCACTACCCGGCTACAGCCAAGCTTCGGTTCTTCTGCACGAACAATGCTGCTGAGTATGGAGCCTGCATCATGGGCATGAATATGGCAATTGTGACGACCCAAAGGGTCATCACCGGTATTCCTACTCCCTCCGTACTTCTGAGGCCCTGGAAACCTCATTTGGGGTTGCCTCGAGTTGTGTGCGCAGTCCGGGCGCGTAGCCGGAAAAGTTTAGATATGAAATTTGTGAGAAAAATTGTTAAATCTTGGTATTTAATTGATTGAGTTTGACTTC
>NW_017670856.1:0-777 GCF_001879085.1 Nicotiana attenuata
GTTCTTAATTGATCTTCTCATAATTTTTTGGGGTTTTCTTTATATTCTACTATTATCTACTACTATTGGAAATGCAACTAGGTTAAGCTAAGAGATAATTGCTAAGAGTTGTATCTAATGGATTAAGGGGCACTAGGGTAGTGACTTTCACCTAGGTGGCCAATTGACGGGTAATTGCATCTAAGGCTCGATTGACATGATTGGGGAAATATCATTATAACCTTTGCTCAATACTACCCACTCTACACCTCTCGGTAGAAAGAGTGGTTTTGCCCATTTGACTCTCTCGAGACCAATTGGGTATGCATATTTGCCCGAGCAACTAGGGTTCAAGTCGGGTAATTTTTCTCTCGAGGTTTAACCCTTTAGTTGGGACTATCAATTCTCTTGAGTCCATCCCAATTCCTTGTTGAGTCAATTTTGGAGACTTAGGCTCTCTTTCTCAAGAAGAGCCAAGTCAACTAAGCACAAACCAGTGTTTGCAACCACTAATTCATAAATTAAACCACAAAATTGACCCAAATAACAAACACCCATAATCAATCTAACCTTAAATCACAACACCCATCAATTACCCACACTAGGGTTGAGCCACAACCCTAGCTAATGGGTTTAGCTACTCATGCTTGAACAAGAAAATAGAGAAATAGATGAAGAAGAAGACATATTAATTAAACACTAAAGTAAGATACAAGAATCTATCGTTAAAACTGAGCTAAGATGCCAAAAATGGCTACAGATGATGTTCTCACGAGCGCAGCTGCTAAAATAAATAAA
>NW_017670856.1:4149-41015 GCF_001879085.1 Nicotiana attenuata
TTTGTCTGCTTCTGGTAGTTTTCGTCATATGCGTTTTGGGGTACCGGCAGATGCGGCGCTGCAGATGCGGGTGATTTATCGCAGAAGCGAAAAAAGGTCAGATGGGCAGAGACCGCAGAAGCGGTACGGTGACTGCATCTGCGATGTCGCAGATGCGGGAATTTAGTCGTAGAAGCGGTTTTGGTCCCATAAGTGATTCCGCAGAAGCGGAGGTTTAGACCGCAAATGCGGTACCGCAAAAGCGGATTTTAGACCGCAGATGCGGAAAGGCCTAGGCAGAGCATATATGTTATTTCATTTCGCGAGTTTGGGTTATTTTACCATTTTTGACTTCGACCTTGGAGCTTTTTGGGCGATTCTGAAGAGAGAAATCAAGAGACTTCGTTAAGGTAAGGCTTTTTGGACCAAAAGCACATTTCTATGGTAGTATTTCTTGGATTAAGGCTGTAATTAAAAGGATTAAAGGGCTAAAAATGGAGGATTAGGGCTTGAGTTTAAGAGACTTCTAAATGGGGTTTTGAGGGGTGATTTGGACTCCGATTTTTGTATTTTTGATATGTACGAACTCATGGGGAGATAAGGAACCCGTTGGTGTTAAAATTTCTGAATTTCGAGACGTGGGCCCGAGGGTCGGGTTTTTGTAATTTCGGGATTTGTGCCCTTTATTGATTGTTTTCGCTTGGGCTTTGTTCCCTTGGCATATTTTGACGTCCTCGTCTGATTTTGGATAGATTCGATGCGCGTGGAGGCCAATTCGAGGGGCAAAGGCGTCGCGAGCTAGAGATTTAGCCGGTTCGAGGTGAGTAATGATTGTAAATGATGTCCTGAGGGTTTGAAACCCCGAATTTGCACATTGTAGTGCTATGTTGAGGTGAGACACACACTTGTTGACGAGTATGGGGTCGTACACTATTGGGGATTGTGACTTGGTCCGTGCCGGTTGATGATTTTACCGCGTATTTGACTGAAACGTATTTGCTATCATTATGATTTGGGCTGAATGCCATATTTGGGCTTCGTGCCAACTATTTGAACCCTTCGCGGCTTTTTATTGATATTTCCTCACTGTTTTGACTTACTACTTGAACTCAGTCATGTTATTTTCCACTGTTTTACTACTCAGCCATTTTTACTCAGTTTTGAGACTTAAATGATATTTTAAATGATGTTTTGGGCTGAGAAACACTGTTTTACTATTGCCCGAGGGGCTTGTGAGTATTTTTGACTGAGTTAGGCCGAGGGCTTATGTTGTGAGGAAACACTGATACTGATTTGAGGCCGAGGGCCTGAGATATGTACGCCACGAGGTGGCTTGATTGATATGAGGCCGAGGGCCTAGATTTGATGCCACGAGATGGCTTGTTATTGCGCTTGGGCCGTAAGGGGCCCCTCCAGGAGTCTGCACACCCCCAGTGAGCATGGGTACCCATTGTGATGTGAGGTTGAGCCCGAAGGGCTGTTATTGTTCTGAGATATTGCCCGAGGGGCGGATGTGGTGATACTGTGCCCGAGGGGCGAGCTTCTATTTATTTACTGCACCTTATTTGTCTGTCAATTAAGTCTTTGATTGTTGAAAGAGGATTTTACTTGTATTTTCACTAGGTTACTGCTTTTAAATGATTTTACTGCTTCCTCATAGAATGCCTTGTGCCTTGCGTGTTTTCTTACTTTCAGTCATTATTTACATTTGTTACTCACTGAGTTGGAGTACTCACTTTACTCCCTGCACCCTGTGTGCAGATTCAGGCGCATCAGGTCTCGCTCCTGAGTGCTGATTCCTCCAGATTCAGGCGAACTTTCGGAGATTACGAGGTAGCTGTTGCCGTCCGCAGCCCCGTGTCTCTACTCCTTTATTGTCTCTACTTCCTTTCAGACATTGTACTAGTTATGGATTTATCAGAATTCTATTATGACTTTTAGATGCTCATGACTAGTGACACCCCGGTTAGGGCTGTGTATGGGTGATTCTTCTGCGTATTTATGTTATTATCGGTTATGTCGGATTTATTTTATCATGTTTAAAACTGTTCTTAAATGCTTATCTGTTTAAAATGGGAAATAGGAAGTGTCGGCTGGCCTTGTCTTCACGAGAGGCTCCATCACGACCGGGTTGAGATTTAGGGTCGTGACAGTTTCTTCCGTGAGAGTTTTTTAGAATATCATTTTTCATGTGCTTATTACAAAGTTTGTAAAGTATTTTTGTATGGATGTTGAAATATTTTTAAATGGTTTGAAAACTGCATAACATTATTCTCTAGCATCTCTCTCGAATTGAAAAGTTTTTTTTAATCACATTCGTGTGACTAAAGATGTATTTGCAAAGTATTTCTGACGATTATTCTTTCCAAAGATGTATTTGCAAGAGCATATCTTTTGTAATACTAACCAAAAGCATGTCAAGCATTTTTAAGCCTCTGGTAGATGATCGGGTTGGAAATGAGTATAATGGAGAATTTACCTTTATCTTGACATTCCAAATAATGCGAAGCAAGGAGAAAATTAGTAAGTCCAACGATCGAATAAAGTACCAAGGTATGACCGACTCTATTGCATTTTTATGACATATATTTTGGTGTACCTGATCCCATAATATCTCTTTATAGTGCCACAAAGGATCTTTGGTTGATTCTAAATTACGGATTACTGTATGCAATAACTAATTATTTTGATCTAGTAGAATATTTTCAGATGCAAACCTTGCAGGCAACAAAGTGGACTGAAATAAAAAAAAATGGGATGGAGATTTTTAATATTCTCATGGCATGAAAAAGATAACGAGTTTCATGAAAATGATCCCATATCATTCTCTTTGGTGATATGATTACCATATTTATTTGGTGATATAATTATATTACCATTTCTTGACTCTTATATGCATTAATATATGTAATCGTTCTACGGGCCTTAAGTTTTTGCTCAAATTTTTCTTGAAAAGTTTAACATGTGAGGATATCAAAAGTTTCTTAATCTTTTTAAATCATCGAGCGTTTTTCAAGTGCGATTACACCGTCTTATATACTAAATGTTATTTTGAAAAATACAAGTATCCTGTTTGTTTATTTTTAATCTCTGCTAAGCTTTTAATCATGTGAAATGATGTTCTTCTGTGGTCTAGAATTTTTTTAGTCTACCTACAATGACAGTTCAATATATTTTAGCTTTGGGTTATCGCTTTGGATATTTTGGTCGAGTTACAAGCTGTCAACTGGCTTAAATTTTTTTTAGATTTTTCTTTCTGCTTACGGTTCTTAAAGGGAATTATTACTATATGTTTTTTTTATAGCTCCCTGGGTGATTATAAGTTATAGTTATACTTTAATTTGCATATTCCCTATAAGTTACTTCACCCTTTTGATGATGACAAAAGGGGGAGAAAATAATGTGTACAAAAGTTCGAAAAAGGTAGAATGTATTGAGACAGGGGGAGCAGAACCGAGGAATGCATAGAGTGAGGAGGAGTTCACACACACTTGATGTAGTACATGCATTTCGAGAGGATAACTTCAGGGAAGTAACCAGTTTATCTAGCTTATAGCTTATCACTGCCTGTAATTAAGTCTTTGACTAAAATTTCTTATTTTGTACTCAATGGTTTGCCTTCATCAAAAAGGTAGAGATTGTTAGCTTCAAGGTTTCACGTATTAGTTTTGAATGATAAAAGACCAATATAAATCAAAGAACATTTATTTGTGGTAATATTATTTTTGTACAGGTTTATTCAAGAAAGAAGATGCTGGTAAAGATCCAAACAAATATGGGAAAGAGAATATCATGTGATGAATTTATCAAGGAAGATCATTTTCAGAGATTTAATCTTCAAGCGACATAAAAGGAATAATATTTGAAAGTCAAATTTCAAATATCGAATGGCTCACTACAATATCAGAAAAAGGATCTACGGAAATTATGGATGGAAAGTATTTCAACATCTTGAAGGAAAAGTTGCTAAAATCGTGGAGAAGATCTATTATTTTGTGGAAGATACTATATGGAAGAGATACTACAAGACCAAGGAAGAATATATTTTTATGAAAAGAAAATATATCATGGGTATAGTATATTCTATATTATGGAAAGAACTTTGAACAACTAAAGAGAATATTAGTTAGCAAGGAAAGTAAATTCAAAAAGAATATTCACCATAATTTGTAGAAGAAAAAGCAACCGTTGAAGATTTCAGACAAGGAAACAAATCAAGGAATATCTATTTTCCATCTGTCAAAATACAAGGAGCCTTGCCAATCTATCTAAGATTATCAGAAGCTATTAAGGAAAGATTCATACCTAAAATTATTAAGGAAAAGTCTAGCAGGTGAACAAAAGAATATCAATATTCAAAGACTTAGTGGCCATGTTTGGAAAGATTAGAAAAGAAAGATTATCATGCCCTGCAATTAAGGAGAGACCCACAAGGAAAGGATTTCAAGCAAGGCAATGACTATATTCTGTCCAAGTTAATAAGAAGCAATCTAACCTTGGACAAAAAGCCACAAATCATATTGGTTCGAAGGAGGATCTCATGGCGTGGCCAAATTTATATCAAGGCTAGATATGGAAATAGATATTACTCCAAGATTGAAGGAAATAATGGATGCAACGAAGATCGCGAGAATATTCAAAATTCCCTTGGGTCATGAAATAGCCTGAACAAGTTGAAAAGGATATAAATAGGCGATTCTAAGAAAGAAGAAAAACACGCAGCCTTCTATACAATTGTCTATCCAACTACAAGTTCTTTATTCTACTCTTAACAAGCATTGTAATTCACTTTAGTAGATTTATTGTGTACCCAAAAGAGAGAAGAGAGGCAGAAAAATATTGGAGAGGCAGTGTGTCCTAGAGGTTGTGTCATTGTCCGTTTCTTTGGTGAACGAGTGAAAACAAAAGGGTCGTTGTTGGTGAGCGAGTGAAAACCAACCCTGTCAGCGTCGATGGTGATCGCTGAAAATCACAAAGGCTGTACTCAATTCAATTTATAAAGAGCTCTAAAAGATAACACTCTTGCAACCCAAGAGGACTGGATTAGGATACCACATTGGTTCCGAACCAGTATAAAATTTCTGGCGTCATTTAGTTTATCGCTCTCGTATTATATTCTGTTCCTTTACTGTTTATTATGATTAATACTTGTTTAAATCGAAAGAACTAATAGTTCTGTGCAGGCTGTCTCCGCATAAGTTGACTAGGCCTGAAGAGTAGTCGATTAGAAATTTAAAAAGGCTACATTTCACCCCTCTCTTGTACTTTCATTCTCTTTATTCTTTTCCCGATCCCGACCCTTGGTTGATGCCGGGAAACCGAGCTGATCATCCCCAATTCTTCTTTTTGACTCGTAACGGTTGTGAACATCCACCCATGTTGTTGCTTGGAACACGAGCAAACTTTCTTTCAATTTTCGGGAAGCGTCGGAACTTCTCGGATTCAGACCTTTAGTGGATGCTTCAGCTTCCCACTTGTCCGGTACAACCGGTAGCAGCATCCTTCCCTTCTAGATTCTGGTCACAAACTCTCGCAGTCCTAAGTTTGTTGGCCTTTCGGGCTTGTACCTTTCTGGCCCCGGCATGGGCCTTAATAAAGGAATCCGCGAGCATCTCGAAGGAATCTATTGAGTGCTCAGACAAAAGTGAATACCATGTCAGGGCCCCCTTCGTGAGGGTCTCTTCGAATTTCTTCAGCAAGACTGACTCAATCTCGTGGGGAGCTAAATCATTCCCCTTCACTGGCGTTGTATAGGTGGTGATGTGCTCATGAGGGTCCGAAGTCCCATCATACTTCGGCACGTCTGGCATTTTGAACTGCTTCGGGATCAATTCTGGTGCCGCGCTTGATTTGAACGACAACTGGGTATATTTCTTTGAATCAGGTCGTTTCAACAATGGTGGTGCGCCCGGTATTTGATCCATTGGGGCATTTATTTTCCTCGTAAACTACATGAGTTCGGTTTTAAAGGGATCATTCTCATTGTTGTTATCAGATCCGCTACCATTCCCCCCGGCCCTGTCGAAGCTAACTTCGCCCCTCAAGGTATTGTTGTCGACCCTCTACGTTGTTTGATTTGTGGGAGCATCGGGAGGAATTTGACCTCGTCCATTCGCGTTGTTGGAAGCACCTGACAACGCCTGCTTCAACTCCGTCATGACCTGATCCTGTCGTGAGAGGTGGCCCATAATGAATTTTTGTTGCTCCCTCAGGATCCTTACTGTTTCAACGACATGCTCATATTCTGCATCATCAAGAGTTGCCTCTTGAACACATCGCAGATATCGCCCGCCGTGGACCGGCGTGGCCTCGTCCCCCTCGTTGCGGGAATCACTGATTGAATCTTCGTGCCGAGGCTTATTTCCTTGGGCCTCATCATTTTGTGCGATGTTGACATTGTATGATTTTTTGTTAAGTACAAAGAATCAAACGGGTTAGCAATAGATGCAGGGATCCACTCAATTACACAACTGTCTAAGCCCCACGGTGGGCGTCAAACTGTTTACCCGTAAAACAATACAGTTGAATTTATACGTGGTTTATAGACAAGTGAATCGATTTGATCCCAAAATGATAAATAAATTAAACAAGAATGTAAGACTTAGCGTTGAAATCGAGATAAGACAACAGAAATCTTGTTTCTGGGAGCAGAGCTTCCGGAGGCAGTAGTAACAATATTAATAAGCAAGAAGATAAAATACTATTGAGCTTTTAGCAAAGTAGTATCAGCTTGTCAGAAAATTCGTGTACTATAATGGTTGTTGAGCCCTCTATTTATAACTGCACCTAGAGAACAAGGTCCTAGGATCAAGCCCTTCTTAAATGAAAATTATGAGGATCATTGAAGAATGTGTAACGGTAGACAGTGAATGCTATATTTTTTGTAATGGACTATGTACTTGATGCTATAGAATATTCTCCATTAAATGCTACCGGGTGACAGACATTTATTCCGCTTTCATGAACACCATTCCCTCTAGGGACAAACAAGATCGTTGCCTTCAGACTTGATTGCCTTCTATCTTCGGCTCCACTTGTCTCTTTATCACGCGGGCATTTAATATGTACATATTTTACCCTATATATGAAACTTCTTAACGTTCTAGGACGCTCAAAGGGATTAGTATCTCTCATATTCAACCAGTGCTGCTTTATGCCTTGGAATGTTTCCTGGATAAACTCTAAAACCTCTAAATTTTTATATTTTGTTTTAAGGATATGATTAAAACTTAATTAAAATAAGTACCATTTATTCCATAATCTAAAAGATGGTGATTTAGAATATTATTGAATATATGCTTTGTTAAACTCCAGACCGTAAGTTTGTGGAGCTTGGTCATTTCTCTTAGCTAACATCCCACCCCTTGATAATTAAAACGTTCTGTCCTGCACCCATCCTTTTAAACACTACATAAGACCCAAAAACAGAGCGGAAAATTTATAAATAGCCATTTTACGCTTGGTCAACCATATTTAGCCACATAATCAAAAGTTAGTCTTATTTAGCCAGTAAGTTAGTATGGAAAAGTGTTATTGACTAAATTACCCCTACTCTATTTATAAATTTACACGACCTCACATTCTGTATGAGCAGAATCTTGCGTCGTAATCTACAGATTGAAGTAAGCTCTCAATTATTCTTCTTATTCTTAGAATTTTCTGGTTTGACCTCAATGCTTTAGTCTGTACTAACCTTGAATCTTCTCAATGCGTTAATCTGTGCTTAATTGTATAATATATGTTCTTCTTTGTAATTCAAATAGTAACTAATAAATTCTGCATTGTTCTATATTATTATAAATTTTATATGAAAAGCGTTTATTCTGTGCTTAATTGTATAATATATAAATGTAATTTAATTTCAAGTAATTTATGTTGTTCTTTAAAAAACACACAGTAAAAGTTATAGCAAATGAATTAATTGCAAAACAAAACATCCAGTATAATATACTGGACCTTTCTGAATAGATATATTAACCTTTTAAACTTCCAGAATATTATACGGAGAGTATGTATAATTCAAAAACCACGAATATATCTAAAATTTTAAGATTCACCTACTATTCCGAATAAAAAGATGGAATTTTGTTGTTAGATTGTCATGACCCAAAATCTAACCATGGTCGTGATGACGCCTATCGTATTACAAGGCAAGCCTATTCCCAAAATATTACTACTAATTTGATTATAAGAATTTAATAAAATATTTCCAATAATTTAATTCCTGATAAACTAAACCAACTCTAAATATAAATAATATAAAATACGGAAACGAGTCCCAAACATCAGGGTGTCACTAAGTCATGAGCGTCTAAAACTATAAACTAAGATATATAAACTGTCTAACTGTCCAAAGAAGAAATGACAAGAAGAGTAACAAAGGCCCTGCGGATGCTGGCAGCTACCTTGCAGTCTCCAATTAAAGTTGGCCTGAACTCAACGATCGCTGCGCTCTAACTCACCTAGATCTGCACATAAAGTGCAGGGTGTAGTATGAGTACAACCACCTCAGTAGTAACAGAAATAACTAAGGAACTGAGCAGTAGTGACGAGCTGAGAAAAATAGTCCAATTATTTATTTTTCACAATGTTAAAAATAACAGGAATAAACAGGTAAATTCCATAACTCACTAAATGCCACAAAGAAATTTAACAGATAAATGCAGCAACACAAAAAATAAATACAACCTCACAGCAGTGTCACTCCATCACTCATCACTCGCACTCAACACTCAACACACTCAAAACACTCAACACTCTGCACTCACTGGGGGTGTGTACAGACTCCGGAGGGGCTCCCAAAGCCCAAGCGCTAAGCACGGACAACTCAGGTGCTACCATATCAATGCCTGGATCCGCACGGTCAACTCACGTGCTACGCGGACAACTCACGCGCTATGGTATCAATACCTGGACCCGCACCGTCAACTCACGTGCTACGCGGACAACTCACGCGCTATGGTATTAATATACTCACAACCAGGCCCTCGGCCTCACTCAATCATGTACCTCACTAGCCTCACCATCATCGACAAATAGGGGAACACGGCCCACATCAAGTATCACAACATACTAGAAAATAATAGAGACTGAGGTAAACATGTACAATAGTTTCTATGACTGAGTACAAATATAGTGAGCATGAATAAAGCCTAAACATGATCTCTAACATGAAGGCAAACAAGTTCAACAACAAGTAAACACATAACTACAGATAATAGCCATTAGGCCTCACAGCCTCATGGGATGGACCAAGTCTCAATCCCTCACGGTGCACACCCACACGCCTGTCACCTAGCATGGGTGTCACCACCAAACAATCACATGATATCAATTTCTCCGGGTTTATACCCTCAAAGCCAGAGTTAAAACTGTTACTTACCTCAACAACGTAAAATCCTACTCCGGGATGTCCTCGTCCCTCGACTCGGTATCCAAAAGCTTCAAATAATACCATAATCAGAATACTACTATCAACATAGTCTATATAATCGAATTACACAATAAAAACTACATAAACATGCCAAAAATCCGAAATCGGCCAAAAACTCGTCCCCCAGGCCAACGTCTCGAATAAGTCAAAAATGGCATATAATAATCCTCGTCCTCTCCCGAGTCTAACCATATAAAACTTGTCAAAATCGGACTCCATTTGGTCCCTCAAATCCTCACTTAAAACTCTCCAAAACTCAAACCCTAACTCCCTCAATTTCACTTTGAAATTATCAATCAAATCCCAAAAACGAAGACGCATTCATAAATTATAATCAAAATCGAGTACAGAACACTTACCCCAATCCATATGGTGAAAATTGCCTCCAAAATCGCCCAAATCCGAGCTCTCCAACTCAAAATATGACCGAATGAACAAACCCTAGTTTTGTATATTTTTCTACCAGCTATTCTGCCTCGTTTCTCGAGCCAAAGATCCTGAAACTCATATTTTATGCCTCCAATGGATTCCTTGTAAAATTCTAGTCAAGTTAGGCTTTTGAATCACTCAATTTGACCTTATAATGAAGGAGATATGTAGGTTTTAATATTTGCAAATAGTGCAGATTTTTAAATACGCCATCAGTGGTAATTTCGTAATTAATCTGAAAAATCTGGCAACCTAATTCGTAGTAAAATGACCATAAAATCCTCATACGATGTCCAAATTTGACGATTCTTTTTGCTACGGGTCCGTAATTACGATACGGATCTAATGTTTCAATAAAAAAAGAAATTGTAACTCATTTGTTCAATATGATATCATTTATGCTTGAAGAAACGACGTCGAAACATAAGAAAAACGAGCGCAACACAACCCAAACCTGTTTAAAACTCATCCGAGGCCCTCGGGACCTCGAACAACAATTCCAACAAGTCATATGTCACTACCCGAACTTAGTCAAACCTCCGAATCACCCAAAACAATACCAAAATACCAAATCAACCTCGAATTCAAGCCTAAGAACTTCTAAACTTCCAACTTTTGCCAATTCAAGCCTAATTCTACCACGGACCTCCAAATTATAATCTGGACACACTCCTAAGTCAAAAGTCACCCAACAAAGCTAATTGAATCATAAAAATCCAAATCCGAATTCTTTTACTCATAAGTCAACTTCCGGTTGACTTTTCTAACTTAGCTTTCTAATTAAGAGACTAAGTGTTCATTTCACTCCAAAACTACTCCGAACCCTAACCTACCAACTCGATACAACTCAACACAGCCGAACAACATATAAATAAGCATAGATGGGAAAAATGTGGCTATAACTCTCAGAACAAACGATCGGGTCGTTACATAGATATTTCAAAAGTACACTCTCCAGCATATAGTATTGGAGGTATCTTTGATTCAAACTACTAAAAAAATTTATGCATAGATTATACTGGAAGTATATGTGATTACATATCTAAAAATTTTAAGCTTCGACTAATGCTAAATGCTATAGTACTGGAGGTATCTTTAATTCAAAAGCACAAAAAATTCCATAAAATCGTGTAGAACAAAACGCCAGTATAATATGCTGGACGTTTCTTAATTAATATCTAAAACTCAGAAACTTCCAGCTGATTATGCTAGAAGTATTTATGATTCAAATAAGAAGAGCACATCTGACTTTTTAAGGTTCCCTTAATGCCTTGAATAAAATGCTAGACTTTTATGATTATATATGTCAAAACTATAAAGTCTGCAGGATATAGTATTGGAAGTATCTTTAATTCAAACTAGAAAACATACTACATAAAATGGTGTTACAATACTTGATTCAAAATCAGAACAAAACACAAGTATAATGCGAGAGAGCTTTCTGATTAATATGTAAAACTCATAAAACTCCAATGTATTATACTATAAGTATTTTTCATTCAACAACTACAAAAATTTATAAATAAAATGGTATAGAACAAAACACCAGTATAAAATACTGCACTTTTCTTAATATAATATGTAAAACTCAGAACATTCCAGTAGATTATACTGGAAGTATCTGTGATTCAAACCAGAAGAAACACATCTAAATTTTTAAGGTTTCCATAATGTTGTGATTAAAATGCTAAACTTTTATGATTAAATATGTGAAAGATACAAACTCTGCAGCATATAACATTAGAGGGATCTCTAATTCAAAACCAGAAAAAATAATACATAAAATGGTACAAAAGATAACCCCAATATAATATGCTGGACTTTTCTTAATTAAAATCAAAAACTCCGAATCTTCCAGCTTATTATACTGGAAGTATCTGTGATTCAAATAATACCTAACTATTATTTGAATTGATATATAAAATTCATAAAATTCCTAATATCTAATTATTTGTGTACATCAAATGCATGATGCCTACAAATTTCTTGATTATTGCTTTCGATGGCAAATGGACACCAGATTACAAGTATTTTGATCATAAAATGAAGCTTTGCTTATAAATGATGGGACTTCATTTGACGAATTCATGAATAAGATTTTTCAAGTTATGGAGTTCGACAGGAACAAGTTTGAAGTAACAGTATGGCTTAATATCAATTTAGGTACTGGCAAGGGAATACATGTAACAAAAGAGAAGAACTTACTTCGTGTATGATGCTTTTAAGAAACGATCCATACTACAAAGGTTCCAAATTTGTTGTTGATATATTAGAAATACTTTCTTAAAACTTTATTACAGATCAACAGCAAGAAGGTAATGCAATAATGGAGATTGACAATCAACAATTATTGAAGTGAACCACATATGTTCCAGAAGAGCAAGTGATGCTGATTTCTCAAATACCAGAAGAGCAAGACATGCTGATTTATGAAATTACAATGGAAAATGAAAGTGTAATTCCTGTAGAAGATCACACTTTAAACACTAGACACAATTGAAAGGAGAAAAAGAAAAGAAAAAGGAAAGGCAAAAGAATCCCCATCAATAATACTAAAGGAAAATGCATCATTGGATGATGCAAAACTAAGGTCTGTTTTTCAAGACAAAAATGCTATGATTAGATGTTTATGTTTAGCAGCTATAGAGGAGCACTTTGAGTTCTATGTTGACAGATCAAGTAAAACAAGATACCCTTTGGTATGTATTGATGAAAAGTGTGGTTGGACTGTTTGAGCTTCAAGAATTAAGGAATCAACACTTTTTAAAATAGTTAAATTTCAGAGAACACATGAATGCTCGGTTGACATTAGAAAGTCATATCAAAGACAAGAAACTTCAAATGTGATTAGAGATTACATGATTGACAACTTAAGAGACATAGCTACTGAGGTAAAGCCTAAGTTTGTCATTTCATAAATTAAAAGAGCACAAGGAATAGATGTTGGTTATGGAAAAGCATGGCGTGCTATCCAAAAAGGGATATCTTTATTAAGAGGAACAACAGAAGAAAATTATGAGCAGCTTGTCACGACCCAAGTTCTCCCTCCATGAACCTTCGAGACGACACCTAATCTCTACGACTAGGTAAGCCTAACATTTGCGGAAAAGGAACAAAAACCATAAAAGCTATCAACTAGCAGGTAAATTTAAACAAGGAAATGAGATGCCACTCGACATATACAATAATCACTTTCGAAAAGTACATTAACTCTCCCAAAACCCGGAATGTCATAAGTCACAAGCTAAGAAAGAAATAGTACTCCCATACTCCAGAGTCTAATAAATGAAGAAAATAAAAAAGTGTTTGACATGGGGAGGAATAGATAGGGACTTCGAGGTCTGCGGACGCGGCAGATATACCTTGAAGTCTCTACAGCTAGCTCGCCTCACTGGTAATGTGGCTGATAAGCGGTACCTGGATCTGCACACGAAAAACATGTGCAGGAAAGGGTATGAGTACACCACAACGGTACCCAGTAAGTGCCAAGCCTAACCTTGGTCGAGTAGTGACGAGATCAGGCCAGGTCCCTACTGGTATAAATATAATGAGATAAGACAGAAATAAATATACAATAAAGTTGTTATACCCCAAGTTTTCTTACATGAAAGTACGCCATAAGTAAATTGATGAAAGATCGGAAATGAGATGTTACATCCCGTATTTTCGTACATTAAAGTTTCGTCGTAACTTAATCGACATAAGTTCGGGATTGAGATTATTTTGAGACTATACGCATTATGCTATTTCAAAAGAGTGATGAGTAAATTCGTGAAGGAGAGAGGGCAAGCAAATCAAAAAAAATAAGTTTCGTCGAAGTTTGACAATTTAGGATAAGATACGGTTCGAGCTAAAATATCCGGTACTTATGGACTAGTACCATACAAGGTATAACATGACCATGATAGTAAGGTGTATAAGGTATGTTAACAGTGAGTAGTATTTTAAGTAATTTGAGATAATTCTTAATTATGTGGATAATTAGTTAATGGAGAAAATTAACAAGTTAATAAGGATTAGTGGGTGATTAATTAAGATGTTGGATAAGGCTTAAAGGGCCCCAAACGTGGCAGCACTATATGTTCCATTTGGTGATTCTTAAGTCACTTTGCAGGGTGGCATTTGGAGGATTTTATATGGCCTAAGTCACCAAATTAGTGGGGCCCACACCCACTACTACAAAGGGCCTTCTTTAATACACAAAATAGATGCTTGCATCCCATCTCTAAGTAACAAGCTTCAGCAAGGATAATGATTTGCAATGGAAACGTAGTTGCTTCAAACAATTCATGCGAAGACTATTGAATAATATAGCAACGTGGGAATTGCGGATCTAAGGGAGTACGCTGCAATCTTTCTCAAGAATATCATATGGATTGTTCCCTATTTGGATCTTGTCGTTACGTGTTTCGCCGCGATTGACGTATGTTAGAGGAATTGTCAAGAGAATCGGCTCAGTTATGTTAAGGCTATCCGTTCTTTCTTTTTGGCATGATCTATACGATGAGCAAATGCACAAATTTCATAAATAACTCTATTCATAGAAGCATTAGAGTTGCCTATGTTCTTGAATTTCCATATGTCTTATTGTTCTATCGTCTGTTTATGGGTCTCAGAAAATACGTAAGTTGATAAAGTTTGCTTCATGAAATTAATCAGAGGCATAATGGCCTTATGATGTTCCGAGAGATTTCATTGACGTACTTCTCATGCATTGCATTCATTTATACATGTACATTGACCCATGACCAGATGGCATTATATACGCGTATATATGTATATTATATGTATATGGGATATGGAAAAAGGTTACGGCGTTATATACGCACCACCACCTAATCAGCTGATATACGTTGATTGTTTTGCCCACAGTGGCCGAGATAATATGATGGCATGCCCTCATAGGCTTGATGATGTTATGAACACATGTACCTATGCACGACATGACATTTATACGGATATGCACGACATTATACATCTTAATGATTCACAGAGTTATTCAGACTTACATGTCGAGTCTTTTACTCCATGTTTCTCTCATGTCTTTTATTTACTGATTTTCATTCCTTGCATACTCGGTACATTATTTGTACTGACGTCCCTTTTTCTTGGGGACGTTGCGTTTCATGCCCGTAGGTCCCGATAGACAGGTTGAGAGTCCTCCAAGTAGGCTATCGGCTCAGCGGAAGATGTTGGTGCGCTCCATTTTGCTCCGGAGTTCCTTATTTGGTCAGTATAATTAGGACATGTATTGATTGGTATAGCGGGGCCCAGTTCCGACCTTTATATTACTTATGTACTCTTAGAGGCTTGTAGACGATGTCATGTATACAAATACTTGTATGGCCTTGTCGGCCTATGTTTTGAGTTTACAAATGATCATGTTGGCCTTATAGGCCCGTATGTCACATGTATAAGTTTCTATATCAAGTTGGGTCGTTTTATGTCGAGTGTTTCCTCATATTTTATTCTTGTTGCCTCATACGTCCCTTCTAGCCCTCTTACCCATGATGATGTAATAAGAAAGATACGTTACGTTGGTAGTCGGTTGAGTAAGGCACCGGGTGCCCGTCGCGGCCCATCGGTTTGGGTCGTGACAAAAGTGGTATCAGAGCAGTTTTGTCCTAGCGAGTCTACAAGCCGTGTCTAGTAGAGTCTTGTTTATGGGTGTGTTGTGCACCACACTTATAAGTAGGAGGCTACAGGGCATTTAGGACTGTCACTCTTTCTTCTTACTCTAGATCGTGTGGTAGAGCTCACTTATAAGAATTCAAATTCCTAACTTCTATTTTATTCGTAATAAGACCATAGCTACATCCAGAAACACAGTTGGTAAGAGATTGCATGTGGCTATGAAAGAATTGAGTCAGAGGAACTTCGATTTTTCATGGTGCTGATGATAAGTAAATGTAAGGTCTTCGGTAGATCATGTATGTACTAAGACATGTAAGCTTTTTGATAAGGAGCCTTAAGGTAAGAATATCTATCCACCCTTATGGTAAAAAGCAACGAGTGAATCAAAAGGTACAAGTTTCAACAAGTAAAAGAAGCAACATAAAGAAGGGTATGAGGTACCCAGTTAGTGAAGATGATCATTATCTACAATTCAGGAAGAGAGATATAAGCATTTTGAGTTACCTTCAAAAGTGATAGAGGTGTGTACAATTGGCCACACTGAACTAAGTTATGCCTTATGGGAGCGAACAGATATAGTTTAAGAAAAGGATGGGATATCAGGATCGAGCCGGGGGTTAGAGTAACCTAAAATTTTGGATGGATTGTTAGCATTATTTGATATTTCCGAAGGATAGTACAAATGTGGTAATAGATCTCCTTGTGAGATACCCATATGGTGCACTCTAGAATAGTACAGCTAGATATGAATACTAGAATATTCAAAAAACAAATATTACAAAGATAGGCACTGGAAGCCTGGAAGGGATAGATATTACCTTAGTGTGACTCCCATCCCTAATAGAGAGAGAATGTTATGCAACTCGAACAGCCAGTGGATGGAGCAAGGGGAGCTAAAAGCAAAAGAATATCTTGTTGAAGTTTTCAGAATAAAGTGATGGGCATAAAGGTTAGCGGGAATTAAGAAGAAAGTTAATGAAGCATTATGAGTAAGATGTGATACATGGATGACAACGGTAGATAAAAAAATGACAGTATCACAAAATCTATAGTCAAGTGAAGGAAAATACGAGAGGTGACAGGCCTTGAGACAACAAAAGAGTATAGGCCATAAAGTCATATCCTCATTTCGAGAAATAAGTTCGTGACTCTAACGTGATCACCAGAAGGAAAAGTTAGACCCCAAAGTAGTACAAATCAGTATGGGTTGGTGAACAAGGTATACTAAACCTGAATTAGGGGCTGAGTGATTTGATAGTGGTCGACATCATGAGAATTTTAGATTGCGTTCCAGCGATAATAGAATTGACAAGAGAAGAAGATTCATAAGAAATTCAGAGAAAGGTCATTGAAGAAAACTCTTCCCTAAAGCAGGCAATATGAGCAAAGTTAAGCTTAAGGGAGTATGCGTGCCAGTTACACTAGGTGTCACCCTCGTAAGTACGGAAGGATTACCGTAAGGTGAGTAAGGGTCATCGATGATGTGAAAAGACGCCAAGATGAAGAGGTAAAACATCTATACCTAGGTTATTGATAAATAAAGAACCAACGCAAGATGTAAGTTAAGAAAAAGGAATTAACCCAAGAAAGGTTACACGGAGTATTGATAAGAGAAAGGGCCAACGAGTAGTTAATAGTTGATTCAGGAAAAGCCTAGTTATGGCTAGTCAAGGGAATACAGACAAATCAGCATATCATGCAAGATAAACATAGTAAAACCCAATATAGTGAATTCAGCCTCGCAGTAGTGTCATTGTACGACTTGAGATATATTCAGATAGGAGTCGGGATAGTTAAGGTACCGTATGAATGTTACGGGAATAAAATAGAGTACCACTAGGAAGACAGTCAAAATATCAGTTTAGAAGCAACCCTACAAGCACAAGGGCATAGAGGTAAGTAACTACGGATAATTGTAGGCAAGGAAGGACATCAAATGGTCCGTAATAAGCTTACAGCTTCACAAGAGTCAGAGGGTCCTCCCTAAGTACTACAAGGAAAGAATAGCTGAGGAAGTAAGGAAGAAGGCTTCAACCTAAGCTCAGTGACCCAAAGAGGGAATGGTCTTATAATAACAGTCTCATAACAACATTGCATGCACTCCATAAGAGAGTGGCACCTACCATGGCTAATAAACAGGGAGTAAAATTTGGAGTGATATTCAAGATCATATGAGTTGTATGGAATTACAATATGTGTAGGCACTAAGGTAAGCTAAGTATGCACGCAACTAGGGGCAGGAAGACTAGGAAAAGTAATTGCTTGCATTTAAGGAAAGGTGAGAAGGAATGAAAGGAATTATTCGATCAATGACTCAGAGATAATTCCATTGGGAATGCACCTAAGATTTCGGAGTATTATCCATGCACCATATATGCTGACAATTATACAGCCGTAGAAGATCCCGGTATAAGTTAAAAGAAAGAATTGAGCCTAGGGCATACATAAAGGATTAAATTGTTAGAAGATTGTATCCTGGGTATTCCATAGCGTCCATGAAGGGTTAAAGTAATAACTAATACCATGAGCCGCAGATCGAAAATAGCTTAAGCCTACATAAAGGTTGATTAGAGGAAAGAGGAACCTAAAGAGATACATCAACTAAGTGAATTAGGAAATTGATTATTGGACCCAGAAAATTATGGACATCGTGATTGAAAACATTGCAGAGTTACTCTTAATATCAGAGGCACAAGAGAGACAATGTGGTGGCCACATTTTATAACGGCTATACGATAAAGCAGTTAGAAGAATACTAGCCTCAAAAGAAGTCAGTATAAAGCTTTCATCGAATCATGTAAAAAGGTGCAAGTGTTCTAATAGAAGTTCAAGTTGTGGATGTAAATTATACCCATATGGAAGGGAGGTCATGAAGGAGATAGTAAATGTGATGCGAGACTTTAAGATAAGTAAGGTAAAGGTGAATAACGTACGAAATACTCAAATGCAGAAGGTGTTGAATGGTCCATACTTCGGATAGTAGGCTAGAAACGCGGGGATTCAATATCCAGGAATGATAGCGGCATCGTCAGTGGCATATCTTGCAGCCTAAGGTTTTGAGGTATCGATAGGTCTAGTTAAGAGAGTAAAAGAAGAGTTAGAGACGATGTGATCTCTCGCTTGATGTTCCAGAAAAGCATAAGGAAATCGGTCTCAAGCTAAAGTATGATATAACGACAAGGTTTTAGAAAAACAAGAGTAAGGATAAGAAAAGTGCAAGTAAGAAGGTGACGAAAATAGATGAGTCCTCGGGATTAAGCCCGTGAAAACAAGGAAGCTGATGGTTTGTATAAATTATAGAAAGCTCAATATAGCCTGAATGAACTCAAATGAGTCTAAGGCTAGTAGCATTTAAAAGAGATGGAATGCTGCCCCGGTAGTAGAAGAAAGGTATAATTGTGATAGATAAAGGATGACGTTTGGACCTTCGATTGAGTAACAATTTGAAGAGTATTTCATGAATTCTACGGGATTAAAATACCCACGTAAGGTGAATCACTGTGGGATGATAGAAATACGGTTATGAAAGTATAGTATCACCCCTAAGTGGATCAGTCTAATTACTCCAGATGTCCCCGATGAGACATGGGCCCTAGCAGCAATGTATTACGTAAGAAGTTTCAAGTCTTCAAATGGTAGATTGTAGAACAACATTGAGGTGAATCAATAATGGATGGATACAAGTTACAAAGTATGATATGAGATTAGACCAACAATCTTAAGATAAACAGTAATGAAGAAGCGTTAAAGGACTTAGATTTATACATATAGGATAAGCAACGAGAGTAACCTGGAGTTTGGTAGCAGACCTTAGTAACGATAGATCAGAGTAAGAGTTATGGTAGAATATGACCTACCTTGATGCAGTAAAGTCATATAGATGGATAATGGATCTGTGAAATAAGGAATAGCAATATACGCAAGTTCAACAAAGTAACAAACGAAGAACTTCAGTACACCTATAGATGCCCAGAGGGACATCTTATTAAGCTTTGTATATGTTTACAAGTGAGGCCTAGGGATTGGCCAAAAGCTGGAGGAAAAGGAGAAAAGAGTCGCATAGGCGCACTTACAAAGTTAGAGTCGTACATGCTGCATGATAAGAGGTAGCAACGGTTACAAAACTGGAAGGATTCCGACCACAAGTCGTGGTGTGGGAGAGAGGCCTAAAGGTGGGGGAATGCCATGGCCTTAGGGATTCATTCACAGAACAGTTGCCTAGATGGAAAAGAGAGTAATTAAGTATTCAGAAGACATAGGTTATGAGCATGATAAGTGCATCAGCCAACATTCGAGAACGAATGTTCCAAAGGGAGGAATGAGGGTACACCCCATGTTTTCTTACATGAAAGTACGCCATAAGTAAATTGATGAAAGCTCGGAAATGAGATGTTACATCCCGTATTTTCGTACATTAAAGTTTCATCGTAAGTTAATTGACATAAGTTCGGGATTGAAATTATTTTGAGATTATATGCATTATGCTATTCAAACAAATGATGAGTAAATTCGTGAAGGAGAGAGGGTAAGCAAGTCAAAGAAAATAAGTTTCGTCGAAGTGTGACAATTTGGGATAAGATACGATCCGAGCTAAAATACCCGGTACTTATGGAGTAGTATCATACAAGGTACCACATGGCTATGATATTTTTAAAAAAGTTATACATGTGACATATGGGCCTATAAGGCCAACATGATCATTTGTAAATTCAAAACATAGGCCGGCAAGGCCATACAAGCATCCGTATATATGCCACCTGTCTACAAGCCTCTTAGAGTACATACTTATCATAAAGGTCAGGACAGGGCCCCGCCATACCAAACACGCATCTAAATAATACTGACCAAACAAGCAACTCCGGAGCAAATGGAGCGCACCAACATCTTCCGCTAAGCTGATAGCCTACTTAGAGGACTCTCGACCTGTCTATCGGGACCTGCGGGCATGAAACGCAGCGTCCCCAGGAAAAAGGGACATCAATACAGATAATGTACCGAGTATGTAAGGAATGAAAATCAGTAAATAATAGACATGAGAGAAACATGGAGTAAAAGACTGGACATGTAAGTCTGGATAACTCTGTAAATCATGAAATACTTATAGTGTCATGCATATGCGTATGAATGTCATGTTGTTCATAAGTACATGTGTGCATAATATCATCAAGCATCTGAGGGCATCCCATCATATCATCTCGGCCACTGTGGGCAAAATCATCAACGTATACCAGCTAATCAGGTGGTGGTGCGTATATAACGCCATAACCTTTTCCCATATCCCATATTCATATATACGTGTATGTAACGCCATCTGGTCATAGGTCAATGTACATGTATAAATGAATGCAATGCATGAGAAGTACGTCAATAAAATCTTTTGGAATGTCATAAGACAATTATGCCTTTGATTAATATCATGAAGTAAACTTTTTCAACTGACGTATTTTTCTGAGACCCATGAACAGATGATAAAATAATATGACACATGGGAATTCAAGAACATAGGCACCTCTAATACTCCTATGAATAGAGTCATTTATAGAAGTAGTGCATTTCTCGTTTCATTCATGTCGTATAGATCATGCCAAAAGAAAGAAGGGATAGCCTTAACATACCTGAACCGATTCTCTTGACAATTCTCTAACACACGTTAATTGTGACAAAATACGGAACAAGTCGTATGAAAAGCTCGAAGCAATCACGTTGCTATGGAAAGAAAATCTTGGCAAAATGATTTAACTCTACTATGTAAGGAAGCTGGTTGAAGCTCTTACCAATAACGTTACTAATGTGTGGAAAGCTTGGTTGAAATGCTTTCTATGAGATTATAAAAGTTATCCAACTTTTTAGGTGGCCCCACATGACTAAGACACTTAATTCTCTAAAGTTGCCACATTTCTTTATGACTTAAGAGTCATATTTTAACCAAAGTTCTTGGCTGCCGTGTTTTTAGCTTGTCAACCATATCCAAATTACCTAATTAACTTAATCACTTAGTGAATGTCCCACTCAAAATCCATAATTATCTAATTATTCACATAATTAAGAATTATCTCAAATTACTTAAAATATTGCTCGTTTTTAGCACACCTTGTAGACCTCACTATCATGGTCATGTGGTACCTTGTATGGCACTAGTCCATAAATACCGGGTATTTTAGCTCGGGCTGTATTTTATCCCAAAATGTCAAACTTCGACGAAATTCATTTTCTTCGATTTGATTACCCTCTCACCTTCACGAATTTACTCATCACTTGTTTAAAACATAATGCTTATAATCTTCAAAATAATCTCATTCCCGAACTTATGTCGATTAACTTACGACGAAACTTTAACATACGAAAATGCGGGATGTAACATTTTATTTTCCGAGCTTCTATCAATTTACTTATGGCATACTTCCATGTACGAACACATTGGGTGTAACACCTCACATAAGCTAGATATATATCACACCCCTTCTCAACCATTCATTGAGCTTTAGGAAATGAAATAACTATGCTGGGGGTGTAATCTAAGGTACCTCTCTTCTCTAATCGCGGTAAACCTAGCATAGCCAACGTCATGGTCTTGGCGTGACAATCAAGAATAACATAATGGGAGACAACCACTCCATGCCCAAGATAACATCAAAATTTACCATACTGAGCAATAATAAATCTGACTCTGGTCTCGAAACCACTAAGAGTAATCAAACACGACCGATAAATGTGCTCCACAACAAGAGAATCTCCCACAGGAGTAGATACATAAACAGGGGAACTCAAAGAATCCCGAGATAAGCCCAAATGCAAGGCAAAATAAGAGGACACATAGGAATAAGTGGAGCCTGGATCGAATAGAACCGATGCATCTCTATGACAGACCGGAACAATACCTGTAATGACGGAATCGGAAACAACAACCTCTGTACGAGAAGGAGGGGCATAGTATTTGGCATGGCCTCCCCCTCTAGGGCGACCTCTACCTCCCCGACCTCCACCTCGAGATGGCTGAGCCGGTGGAGTGGTAGCTGGTGCCGTAATCATAGCCTAGGAACCCTGTGGAGCATGCTGTGATTGAGAAGTCTGTGGAGGTGCACCCCTCCTAAGTATGTGGCAATCCCTCACCATATGGTGAATGTCACCACACTCAAAACAAGCTCTGGGAGGATGTGGTGGCTGTGACTAGCTCGGGCCAGGTCTGCTGGACTGACTACTGATAGCACCCCGTGCAGGAGGCACACTAGATACTGGAGGTGCATAATAAGGCTCTTGAGGTCTAGGAGGAGCTGGAATACCATTTGCGGCTGGAAGAGTTGAATGAGCGGGGCGACTCACATAACTCCTACCATGACGAACTGCAGTTTAGGTACGGGCCCCAGAATAATGGCCTGACTATCGAGACCTCTTGGCCTCTCTCTCCTCCCAATCCCGAGCAAGCATGCCCTCTACTCTCCTAGCAATATTCACCACCTGCTGATACAGGATATCCTTCTCTAACTCTTGGGCCATGCTAGTCCTGATGTTGGGAATGAGTCCCTCAATATACCGGCGAGCCCTCTCTCGAACTGTAGAAACTAAGGCCGGTGTATGTCTAGCCAAGTCACTGAAACAGACTGCATACTCTGAAACAGTCATAGAACCTCGGCGCAACTGGTCAAACTCCGCGCACCATGCGTCCCTGAGGCTCTGAGGGACATACTCTCTCAAAAACATGTCCGAGAACTGAGTCTATGTAAGGGAAGCTACCTCAGTCGGACTGTCCAACTTATAAGTACGCCACCGCTGATAGGCTGCCCCTCGAAGCTGGAAGGCAGTGAAAGAAACCCGACTCAACTCTGCTATGCCCATAGTGCGGAGGATACGGTGGCACCCCTCTAGAAATCTATGAGCATCCTCTGATGCTAGACCATTGAATGTAGGAGGGTCATACTTCTTATACCTCTCGAGCCTACGCTGCTCCTCTTCTGAAGCTGTTGCCCTACCCTCGGGCTGAATTGGGGCTACAGGTGGTACCAGTATAACCTCTGGAATCTGATCAACCTGAACCCGCTGCTCTAGGGCATGGGTGGCGGGAGTCTGTGCTCCTTCCCCGGCCTGAGATGTGGGTACAGCAAGGGGAATCAATCCTGCCTGAGCTAGAGTGTTGTACATGCTCATAAACTGTAGAAACTAAGGCCGGTGCATGTCTAGCCAAGTCACTGAAACAGACTGCATACTCTGAAAAAGTCATAGAACCACGGCGCAACTTGTCAAACTACGCGCGCCATGCGTCCCTGAGGCTCTAAGGGACATACTCTCTCAAAAACATGTCCGAGAACCGAGTCTATGTAAGGGAAGCTGCCTCAGTCGGACTGTCCAACTCATAAGTATGCCACCGCTGATAGGCTGCCCCTCGAAGCTGGAAGGCAGTGAAAGAAACCCGACTCAACTCTGCTATGCCCATAGTGTGGAGGATACGATGTCACCCCTCTAGAAATCCATGAGCATCCTCTGATGTTAGACCATTGAATGTAGGAGGGTCGCACTTCTTATACCTCTCGAGCCTACACTGCTCCTCTTCTGAAGCTGTTGCCCTACCTTCGGGCTGAATTGGGGCTACAGGTGGTACCAGTATAACCTCGGAATCTGATCAACCCGAACCCGCTGCTCTAGGGTGTAGGTGGCGGGAGTCTGTGCTCCTCCCCCGACCTGAGATGTGGGTGCAGCAAGGGGAATCAATCCTGCCTGAGCTAGAGTGCTGTACATGCTCATAAACTGGGCAAGGGTCTCCAGGAGAGCTGGAGTAGTAGTAGTAGGCGTATCAGGTGCCTGTGCTCCTGGAGCTATTGGTGGCTCCTCAACAGCAGCTCACGCGGGTGCTCTGGCTGTACCACATGTACGTCCTCGGCCTCTACCCGGCCCCGGCCTCTGGCGGCTCTAGTTGGGGGTGCGGGTGCCTAATCATCTTCGGTGGCACGTGTACTCACCATCTGTGAGAGAATAGAAGACAAACGTTTAAAATTTCAAAGTCAATAATCTCGCACGACAAGAATCAAATTAAGTGGAGTTTTCCTAACAGTTCCATAGCCTCCTGAAGATAAGTACAGACGTTTTCGTACCAATCCACGAGACTCTAATAAACTGGCTTGTGACTCACGACTCCTATGAACCTAGAGCTTTGATAAACTTGTCACGACCCAAGTTCTCCCTCCGTGAACCGTCGTGACGGCACCTAGTCTCTACGATTAGGTAAGCCTAACATTTGCGGAAAAGGAACGAAATACATAAAAGATATCGACTAGCAGGTAAATTTAAACAAGGAAATAAGATGCCGCTCGACATATACAATAATCACTTACGAAAAGTACATAAACTCTCCCAAAACCCGAAATGTCATAAGTCAAAAGCTAAGAAATAAATAGTACTCCCATACTCCAGAGTCTAATAAAAGAAGAAAATACAAGAAGTGTTTGACATGGGAGGAATAGATAGGGACTCCAAGGTCTGCGAACTCGGTAGATATACCTTGAAGTCTATACAGCTGGCTCGCCTCACTGGTAATGCGGCTGATAAGCGGTACTTGGATCTGGACACGAAAAATATGTGCAGGAAAGGGCATTAGTACACCACAAAGGTACCTAGTAAGTGCCAAGCCTAACCTCGGTCGAGTAGTGACGAGATCAGGTCAGGGCCCTACTGGTATAAATATAATGAGATAAGACAAAAATAAATATAGAGTAAAGTAAATACAGAAATCTAACGGGTACAGAATTCAATGAAAACCAACAGCTAAGAACATAGTAATAGCAATAGGGAATCTCCCGGGATACCGTCCCATAGTCCCAAATGTAAATGTGCAGGGGGATCTCCCGAAATACCGTTCCGCAGTCCCAAAGTAAATATGCAGTGCTGGGGGATCTCCCGGAATACCGTTCGTAGTCCCAAAGTAAATATTCAGTACAGGGGGATCTCCCGGAATACCGTTTCGTAGTCCCAAAGTAAATATACAACCCAACCAATATAAATAACAGTCACAACAAGAAAATCTATAGTTTGGATTAAGTTCAAATCAAGAAAACCAGGTAATTTCACTAAACATGCTGCACAGTTCAAATAGGCAGTTAAAATGCGTAGGCATGCTTTCCTAATCTAAACAGGATAGTACATATGCTAATGTAATTCAAACAAGGAGAAAACATGTTATGACTTAGTGAAAAATGGAGTTTTACAATAAAATAGCCCGTGTACGTACTCGTCACCTCACGTACATGGCGCTCATATATCAAACAGTACCAAATCCTAAGGAGAGTTCCCCCACACAAGGTTAGGCAAGCCACTTACCTCGAACCAAGCTCAAATCAATCCGTACTAATGCTCTTTCCACGATTACCTGGCTCCGCATGGACCAAATCTGGCCAAAACCAATTACATAATATAAATATAACTACAAGAAACTAATCTAGCTAACAAAATCAAAGCTAAGGCAAGAAATTAGAAAAACGCCCAAAAAGCCTCCCCGGTTCCATGTCTCGGAATTGGGTAAAAGTCACAAAATATGAACACCCATTCACTCACACTCGTACCAAAATTATCCAAATCTGATGTCAAAATCCCAACCAAAACTTGAAATCTTAGTTGAAGAACTTCTTTCCATTTTTCCCAATTTTCACCCTAACTCCGAAATTAAATGATAAATTAGTGGGATATAACCAAAATCAAGTTAAGAATTGTTACCCAATTGATATCTCTGAAAATCCCTCAAAATCTCGTCCAAATCCGAGCTCCCAAACTCAAGTTTTGGTAAAAATAGCTAACCCTCGATTTTGAAATGTTTATATCTGCCCAGGTGCTCACACTATGCGATCGCGGAACAACTCATGCGATCACGTAGAATAAAATTCCAACCCGTTTAAAAATATACTACGCAAATATGTCAACACACACGCGGTCACGAACCATTGACTACTCACCTCTACGCGATCACGTTTGCCCTCACGCAACCGCATTGAACCCTCACTTAAACTCCACTGCTGCTTCAATTCCTCTTCGCGAACACGGCCTAGCCCACGCGTTCGCGATGCACAACCTGACAACCATAAGCAATCGCATCCCTTCACTCGTGAATGCATAAGGCAAATTGCCACTGCCCTAAAACAAACCTACACGATCGTGTCTCCTCTTACGTGATTGCATAAGAGAAAACCAGCAACTGAACACCAGCAAATTTCTGCAACCTTCCAAGACCAAAAACTAGTCCGTTAAGCACCCGAAAATCACCTGAGGCCCCCGGGACCTCAACCAAACATACCGACAAGTCCTAAAACACCATACGAACTTTGTCACGCCCTCAGATCACATCAAACAACGCTAAATTCACGAATCACCCTCCAATTCAAACTTAAAGAACTTGAAACTTCAAATTTCCACAACAAATGCCGAAACCTATCAAACCACGTCCGATTGACCCCAAATTTTTCACACAAGTCATATTCAACACTACGGACTTAATCCAACTTCCGGAATCGGATTCCCCTCCCGATATCAAAATTTCCACTATCAGCCCAAAACTCCAAAAATTTGACTTTCGCCATTTCAAACCTAAATGAGCTACGGACCTCAAAAACACAATTCGGACATGCCCCTCAGCCCAAAATCACCCAACGGAGCTAACGGAATCGACAGAGTTCCATTCCGGAATCGTCTTCACACTATTCTGACTACGGTTTGAATTCTATGACTTAAGCTTCCATTTGGGACTAAGTGTCCCAAAACACTTTAAAAACCAAAATGAAACCTCCCGACAAGTCAAAATAGCAGAAATAGATATGGGGGAAGCAGTTAATAGGGGATTGGGGCTCTAACTCTCAAAACGACTGGCCGAGTCGTTACACTACTGCCATCATATCGAAAAAAAATCCAGGATCATATACTAATATTAAGAGAGATGTAGAAAACAAATAAATTTCTTACATTTGTGGACACACAACTGCTAATATCCTTTAGTATTCAGCTTGTCATATTGTAGACCACTTATTGCTGTTGATGAAACATTTCTAAAAAATAATATAGAGGTGTTCTATTAGTGGAAGTTACAAAGGATACAAATAACCAGATTTTCCCTATAGTATTTGTGGTAGCAGATTAAGAGAATAACAAATCATATGAATGGTACTTCAGAGAATTAAGAAAAGCAATTGGCATTCGTAATTTAATGTATTTGTCAGATCGACACAAGGCCATTGCAAATGGAATTGCAAAAGTTTTCCGTGAGTGCTACCATGGTAGTTGCATATATCATTTAGAGAAGAATCTAAAGCAACGAAGAGTGAGAAACACTATAATAAATGTGTTTCAAAGTGCTGCAAGAGTATACATTCAGTCAGAATTTGATGACTTTATGTCCCAATTAGCTTATGTTGATAAGAAAACATTCAACTATTTGATGGAGGAACCACCAGGAAGATGGGCTCGTTCACATTGTCCAAGACAACGTATGATATGCTAACAACAAATATTGTTGAGTCAATGAATAATGTTTTGAGACGTGCAAGAGAATTGCCACTTTTAACAATGATGGTTTTAATACAAGAAAAATCGCAAATATGGTTCTATGAAAGAAGGACAACAGCAGAAGGAATATTCCATGAATTATCAAACTGGGCAGAAGCAACATTGGAAGACAAAATTAAACCAGCTTTTACATTTAGAGTATTGCCCATTGATCGACTCAAATCCAAAGTCAAAGAAGGGGGTATGGAATTTATTATTGATCTAGACAAAAGAACCTGTGGTTGTTCTGAATTTCAGCTAGATGAGATACCCTGTAAGCATGCAATTGCTGCAATTGACAATATATATCAAAAGAAATCGGCTTTCTACTCGGCCTATTATACAAGGGACTTTTGGTGGAAAACATATGAAGGGCAAGTAAATTCAGTAGGTGATTCAACAACATGGGTTATACCAGATACTATTAAGTCATAAATCACTAAGCCTCCAGATGCAAAAGTTATGCTAGGATGAAGACAGAAGAATCGACATGTTTCCTGTACAGAATTCAAGAAGGAATCAAGATGTGGTCGTTGGAAAAGATATGGGCATAACAGAACAAATTGTACAAATTCAGCAGTAGTTCATTCTTATGCAAGAAAATATAGGAAAAAGAATGAATGATTATATACAATAAGGTTGCATACGCTCATACGAAAAAAATGGTTGTAATCCCGAATAATTTGCTTGGTATTTTTTTCACGATCCAACTTCCCCTCCGTTGGGTATCGTGATGGCACCTAGTCTTAGGGACTAGTTAAGCCTAACATTTACTGAATATCAACAATACTAAGAAAGACTAACAGTCTCGATATAGAATCTTTATTGAATTTACAATTTCCCAAAATCGGTAGAACAAGTCATAAGCTCTACAGAATTTACTACAACTTCTAATTACAACTGTTTAGAACTAAGTAAAACAATGTGAATACAAAAATGGGAAGGCGACTCCGAAACCTGCAAACGCTGCAACAGGTTTACCTTGTGTCTCCACACCAATGATCTGCACAACTACTAACAATCCAATACCTGGATCTTTACAAAAAATGTATAGAAGTGTATTATGAGCACACCACAACGGTGCCCAATAAGTATCAAGACTAACCTCGATGGAGTAGTGACGAGGAACAGTCAAGACACCTACTGGTCTAATAAACTGAACAAGTATAAGTATAGGAACAACAGAACATGATATCTATATAAAGACTACATGATATGGCTAACAATACAATAACTGCAATAAGGAAGGAAACAACAAGTAACAGCGGAACACCATAATAAGGACACAGAAGAGTGAACGGAAACAAAACCCAATTCTGAAATCACAAATACAGTAAAGACAAGTAATAACTCAGCAATTACGACAATTTTCACATCAGGAACAAACTCCAATAAATTAGTCAAAACCTTCAAGTATAAATCTTTCACCCATAAGTTTTTGAAATCTTTAGAATATAATCCTTCCTAATAAGGATATTCTGAAATATACTTCCTTCAAATAAATATTCTTCAAACATAGTTCTTTCAAGATAAATACTTTTCGAATATAAAATTTTCAAATAAATACCCTTCAAATATAAGTCACCCTGTGACACCTCATCTCATAATCATACAATACGGGTCTCAATATCTGAACCCAAACACTTGGCATCTTGTGCCCTCATCACACCTATAACTGCACTGACGACTCACGTGACAAATAGAGCCATTCTCACATTGACAAGTAAACAAGGCTGTGTGTTTATACTCGGCAATATCAAGAAAGCCTCTTATCCGATAAGGGTGCTTAGCTAAGTGTATGCCTGTGCAAGTGCCCTAATATAGTTCATACCAGCTAGTAAGTATAAGGAAGAGAATGGACAACACGTACAATGTTTAAATGAATGTAAGCAAAGAAGATTAGCAACTTAGAACATAGATATAACAACAGGGGATCTCCCAGGATACCATCCCGTAGTCCCAAACGTAAATGTGTAGGGGGATCTCTCGGAATACCGTTCCGTAGTCCCAAAGTAAATATGCAGTGCTGGGGGATCTCCCGTACCGTTTCGTAGTCCAAAAGTAAATATCCAGTACAGGGGGGAATCTCCCGGAATAACGTTCCGTAGTCCTAAAGTAAATATGCAGGGGGATCTCCTGAAATACTGTTCCGTAGTCCCAAAGTAAATATGCAGCTCAACCAACAGAGATAATAGTTATAGCATGGCAGAAACCTCGTGCATCACCACAATAAGTACAACAACAACCATGACAATAATACAAAGTACGACAAGTAAATCAACTCAAGAACTTTAAATCACAAAGAAATGGTAGAACTCATTCACAAGGAATCATCACAGTAAAGAATGCTAAGCGTAAAGAGAACAACTCAACAAGGAGGGATTTGCCACAACGATTCCACATTATACAGTTCGGCAACGAGAAAACTAACACGAGTCAAATAGTTCCAAATAAGGACAAGTTAACTGAAACATGGATATCTAGACTTCTTTTAAGGTTGGGAAATTACGGAGAATACTCCACAATTCAATTAAAGATAGACAACGGAAGGATAATCATAACCTCAATTAAGACTAAACAATTAAAGGATGAGATGATGATAATATCAAATAAAGATAAGCAGTTGTGAAAAGTAGCATGACAATAGAAGAGGTAAAATCTTCAATTAAGTCAAATAAGAGTCAAATAGGCAATAAAAGTGAATCCTAAAGCAATTAATTCTAATTTAAGCATATAGAGGTGAAACTAGTAAATAGGAACTCAGTCATATCAAGAACAACTTCATACACAGTGAATATGAGGACCTAAGAACCCTAAAAGGCCAGTTTTCCACAAATAAGTCCGGGTACGCACTCGTCACCTCGCGTACACGGACTACAATCAACATAGAAGACTCAAATCCTAAGGGAAAATCCCCCACACAAGGTTAGGCAAGATACTTACCTCAAAGATGACAAACCGATACTCTAAAATGAACTTCTCGGGTGAAATGGCCTCCGGACGGCTCAAATCTAACCGCAATTACTTCAAAGAACAAATAAAACTCATAAGAAACTATTCCGGATCATAAAGTCTCAATCTTTAACAAAATCCAAAAATTGGTCCAAAAGTTGACCCCTGGGCCCGCACCTCGGAACCCGACAAATTTTACAAAAAGCGAATATCCACTCTGATATGAGTTCAACCTTATAAAAATTATCAAATTCCGATACCATTTGGTCCCTCAAATCATGATTTTTTATTTTTGAAAGATTTACAAATTTTCCCCCAAATTCTCCTTTATATTTTCATGAATTTGATGTTAAATCTAAGATATAATCATAAAATATATTTGGAAATCGGTTAGAGACACTAACCTAATGATTTGGTATGAAAATCTTCTCTCAAAATCGCCCACTCTCGGACCTAGGGTTCAAAATATGATAAAATGAAGTTATGATTCCAAATGCCCAGCTTTTAGCAGGCTGCAAATGTCGCATCTGCGACTCTGGGTTATCAAATGCGAACTCACAAAAGCAAAGAATTCTTCGCAAAAGCGAAACAGGGAACAATCCTGCCTTCTTCACAAATGCGATAAGGAGTTTGCATATGCGAAATTCTGAAGGCTTCACAAAAGCGGCGCTTTCTTCGAAAATGCAACCCAATCCTCAGCAGACCAGGCACGCAATTGCGATGACTACCTCGCAGTTGTGGTAGTCGCATTTGCGACCAAAACCTTGCAAATGTGAAAAACCAGATTTGTAACGACTCGGCCGGTCGTTTTGTGAATTAACGCCCCGATCCCCTTTTAACTGATTTTCCCGTGTCTATTTCTACTATTGTGATATTGCAGGATGGTTCATTTTCGATTTTGGAGTATTTTGGGACACTTAGTCCCTAAATGTGAGCTTAAGACTTAGAATTAGACCGTAGTCGGAACAGTGTGAAGATGACTCTGGAATGGAATTTCGTCAACTCCATTAGATCTGTTGGGTGATTTCGAGATTAGGGGCATGTCCGGATCATGTTTTGGAGGTCCGTAGCTTATTTAGGCTTGAAATGGAGAAAGTTGAATTTTTGGAGTTTCGGGCTGATAGTGAAATTTTGATATCGGGGTTGGAATCCGATTCCGGAAGTTGGAATAGGTCCGTAGTGTTGAATATGGCTTGTGTGCAAAATTTGGGGTCAATCAGACGTGGTTTGGTTGGTGTCGACATTGGTAGTAGAATTTTGGAATTTCAAGTTCATTAATTTTCGATTGGAGGGTGATTCGTGGTTTTAGCATTGTATGATGTGATTTGAGGGCTTGAATGAGTCCGTATGATGTTTTAGGATTGGTTGGTATGTTTGGTTGAGGTCCCCGGGGCATCGGGTGAGTTTCAGATGCTTAACGGATTGGAATTTGGACTTAGGCATTTTTTGATATTGCTGAACCTTCTATAACAGCACCTGCGTATGTAGGACTGTAGGTGCGGCGCCGCAGAAGCGGCGTGGTAACCGCAGAAGTGGGATTGGCCATGTGCTTCAGGGACCACAGATGCGGCTGGGGAATCGCAGATGCAGAACCACCAATGCGGCCCATCGACCGCAGTGCGGCCCCAGCCGGGATAAGTTGTTTTTGCACCTGCACTGCTTTTTACACAGGTGCGGGACCGCTGGTGCGTCCCCATGACCGCAGATGCGGTAATCGTTGGGCAGAAATATGAAATTTTGAGGGTTTGAAATTCATAACATCAAATTCGATTTTGAGCTCGGGAGAAGGCGATTTTGTGAGGTTTTTGAAGATTCCTAACCCTATTTCATTTATATTTCATCAATCTATTGTTGTTTTACTCATCTAATCAAGGAATTTGAGTGGAAAAATGGAAATTTGGGGGAAAAGTTCCCCAATCGAGTTTTTGGGTTTTGATCAGGTTTTAGTTGTCGGAATTGAGTAATTTTTTCACGAGTGATCTCGTGAGTGAATGGTTGTTCTAAACTGGTAACTTTTGCCTGATTTTGAGACGTGGGTCCGAGGAGGATTTTTGGACGTTTTCCTATATTCTTGTCTTAGCTTTAATTTCATTAGCTAAATTAGTTGCTTGTAGCTATATTTACGTTATGTTATTGATTAGATTAGATTTGGGACTCTCGGAGTTTGATAATCGTGGCAAGAGCGTGATATCAGATTGATTTTGAGTTGGTTCGAGGTAAGTGGCTTGCCTAACCTTGTGTGGGGGAACTCCCCTTAGGATTTTGGTACTGTTGCTATATGAATGTCGTGTACGTGATGTGACGAGTGCGTACATGTGCTAATTGTTGAAAAACCCCGTTTTCATTAAGTAAATATCTATATTTTTCTTTTAATTGAGCAAATGTTAGTATATGAATCCTCCTGTTTAGCTTAGGAAAGCATGCTTATGTGACTTAATTGTCTTATCTGCTTTAACTGCTTACTTGGATTTTTGTGTAGCATGTTTAGGGTAGGAATTACCTGCCTTTTTATAAGAGCTTGAATAGAATGGTAGATTTTCTTGTTGAGACTGTTGTGTATTTACTTTGGGACTACGGAACGGTATTCCGGAGATTCCCCTACACATTTATATTCGGGACTACGGGACGGTATCCCGGGAGATCCCCTTGTACTGGATATTTAGTTGGGTCCTCTGTACATTTACGTTTGGGACTACGGAATGTTATCATAGGAGATCCCCTGTTGCTATCTCTGTGTACTGAGTCATTTCTGTATATATATCTATATATATATATATATTTATATATAACTAGTCGGGCCCTGACCTTTCCTCGTCACTACTAGACCGAGGTTAGGCTTGGCACACTTACTGAGTACCCCTGTGGTGTACTCATGCCCTTTCCTGCACACATTTTTCGTGTGCAGATCTAGGTTCTTCCGCTCAGCCATACTATCCGTGAGGTGAGGCGATCCAGAGACTTCGAGGTATATCTGCCGCGCCCGCAGACCTAGAAGTCCCTCTCTATTCTCCCTGCAGATATAGACTTCTTGTATTTTGTTCCTTTGTTTAGACTTCTGGAGTTAAAACACTGTGTATTTCGTTAGCTTGCGATTCATGAGATTCCGGGTTTTGGGAGCGTTATATTTCAGTGCGAGAGTGTTATTATTGTATACGCCGAGTGGCATTTTTAAACTCTTTTATTATATTTACCTATTAGTCGGCTAGTTTGTATCTTTAATTCATTTTTCCACAAATTGTTAGGCTTACCTAGTCGTAGAGACTAGGTACCGTCACGACAGTTCACAGAGGAAGAACTTGGGACGTGACATGTGACGACCCGGCCAGTCGTCTCATGAGTTACCGGTTTGTTTCCCCCATTTCTGCTCCTACTTGCTTTGTTCATCTGTGTTTGAGGTATCGGGTTGGTCGGATTGAATCCGGATTAGCTTGGGTGAGGTTTGAGACACTTAGTCTCTTTTAAGAAAGCTTAAGTTGGAAAAGTCAACCGGATGTTGACTTATGTGTTAGAGGGCTCGGATGTGAGTTCCGATGGTTCGGTTAGCTTCGGGAGGTGATTTGTGACTTAGGAGTGTGATCGGAATGGGTTTTGGAGGTCCGGAGTAGAATTAGGCTTGAATTGGCGAAGTTGATATTTTGGCGATTTCCGGTTGGTAGGTGAGATTTTGATTCGGGGGTTGGAATGGAATTCCGAGAGTTTCAATAGCTTCTCTGTGTCATTTGGGATATGTGTGCAAAATTTTAGGTCATTCGGACGTGGTTTGGTTGGATTTTTGATCGAAAGCGTATTTCGGAAGATTTTAGAAACTTAGGCTTGAATCCGATGTGTTTTGAGTAATTTGATGTTGTTTGAGGTGTTCTGATGATTGGAACAAGTTTGAATAAGGTTTTAGGATGTGTTGGTGCCTTTGATTGAGGTCCCGGCGACCTCGGGTGAGTTTCGGGTAGTCATTCGGATTATTTTTGGAGTTTGAAAGTTGCAGATTTTTGTTCCAGCAGTTGCAGGTGTTTTGGCCTTCGCGTTCGTGAAGGGGAGCTCGCGTTCGCGAAGGGCTGGGTTTTTGTAAGCTATGCGTTCGCGAGAGTCTAGGCCGCGTTCGCAAAGGCTTGTGAAGGGAGCTCATCGCGTTCGCGAGCGGGTATACGCGATCGCGAAGAAGAATTTGAGTCAGATGGGTCCAAGGTAATTTATTCATCGCGTTCGCGTGAAGGTGTTCGCGATCGCGAAGGTGTAGGTAGAAGGTCCATTGCGTTCGCGTCTAGCATGTCGCGTTCGTGTAGAGGAAAAATCTGGTCAACATAAGTCTGTGCTTCGCGAACGCGAGAGTTTGACACCGCGTTTGCGAAGAAGGGCAGTCAGACCTGGGCCGAATGTTTTTAAGTCGTTTCACCCGCGATTTTGAGGCTCATTTCCTCCATAGTTGGCCATTCTGGGAGCTTTTTGAAGGAGATTAAAGAGGGATTCAAGGAGAAACGTTTGGAGTTAAGAATTTCGGACCTAAAACTTGATTCTATTGTGAAATCTACCTAGAAATTTATGGAACTTGAACTAAAAATGGAAGAGGGGCTTGGAATTTTGGAATTTTGATTTGGGATTTTGAGGGGTCATTTGGACTCCGATTTTGGTGTTCTTTTTATGCATTGACTCGTGGGGAGATAAGGAATCTGTTGATGTAAAAATTTCTGAGTTTCAAGAAGTGGGACCGAGGCTCGGGTTTTGCTAATTTCGGGATTTTTGGTATTTTTCGATTGCTTTCGCTTGGGCTTTGTTCCCTTAGCATATTGTGACGTATTCGTTCTGATTTTGGATAGATTCGACGCATGTGGAGGCCAATTTGAAGGGCAAAGGCGTCGCAACCTGGGGACTTAACCGGTTCGAGGTGAGTAATTGTTGTAAATGATGTTCTGAGGGTTTGAAACCCCGGATTGCATATCGTAGTGCTATATTGAGGTGAGGCACACGCTTAATGATGAGCGCGAGGTCGTGCACTATTGGGGATTGTGACTTGGTCCGTCCCGATTGATGATTTTACCGCATATTTGATTGAAATCTATTTGTTATCATCATTATTTGGGCTGAATGCCATATTTGGGCTCCGTGCCAATTATTTGAACCCTTCGGGGATTGTTGTTGATGTTTCCTCACTGTTTTGACTTTACACTTGAACTCAGTCATGTTATTTCCACTGTTTTCAAAACTCAGCCATGTTTACTCTGTTTTAATACTCAAATGATATTTAAATGATGTTTAGGGCTGAGAAATACTGTTTTACTGTTGCTCGAGAGGCTTATGTGATTTTTCACTGAGTAAGGCCGAGGGCCTGTGTTGTGAGGATATCTTTTGGGATCGGGCTGCACGCCACAGCGGTGATACACATCTTTGGGATCGGGCTGCACGCCGCAACGATGATACATTGATTTGATTATGAGGCCGAGGGCCTGAGATTGTACGCCACGAGGTGGCTTGATATTGATATGAGGTCGAGGACCTGTTTATGATGCCACGAGATGGCTTGATATTGCGCTTGGGCCGTAAGGGACCCCTCCAGGAGTCTGCACACCCCTAGTGAGTGCGGGTACCCAGTGTGATGTTTGATATAGCCCGAGGGGTTGGTATTGTTCTATGTGATTGCCCGAGGGGCTGGTACTGTTCTGAGATATTGCCCGAGGGGCGGATTTGTTGATATGGTGCCCGAGGGGCAAACCTTATGTGCTTATCTTTCTTATTTGCCTGTCATTTACTTGCTTAATTGTGCATTTGTGCCCGAGGGGCGGATTTCTGTGCTTACTTGCACTAGTTGTTCTGCATTCATTTGCGCAACTATTGAAAAAGTCATTTTCAAAAGAGTTTACACTGAGCTAAGATGTTTTAAAGGATTTTACAGCTTCATTGCTTTCTTACTGGATTTTGAAACTGCTTCTATACA
>NW_017670856.1:41447-58778 GCF_001879085.1 Nicotiana attenuata
GTACGGAGACGTCTGTATTTATCCTCGAGAGGCTGCAGAACCTTTAGGAAAAGCTTCACGTTCTTGAAATTCTTATCGTGCGTCCTTTATTCAGCTTGAAAAGTAACTCTTAAATTCCTTCCACGCGTTCGTATGCGCACATGAGCACTCAGTACCAGATGTACATCGATGGCTTGTGATTCCCTGATCGAGGGGCGAGATGTGATCTCTGTGTCTTGATGTTGGGCCAGTCTAGAAAGACTTAAGGCTGGATTTTTGCCTATAGCTTGAGCCCGAGGTGCTGATTGGGTGAGCACGTGTTTCTGGATCTATGTGTTCTGTTGTGTCCCTATTAGGGGAAGTAATGACTGGATAGTACGTGATGAGAGTGATGTGACTGCGAGATGTATTCATATGATTTAGTAGCAACGAGAAGGGTCTGCTGGAGGATAGATGATCTATTAGGTGTTTGATTTTCCATGGAGATTGGATGTATAGCCCCGAGTTATGGGTGTGTGAAGAATCTTTACATGTTTCCTAGTTGGGAGTGAAGTATTTTTCACGTTACGGTATGAGCTCAGACTTAGGAAGACTAAGTGACTGCGTAATGGTTATGACGATGGAAGGTATACAGAAATGTCAGTTTGAGGCAAAGCAGGTGGGTTATCTCCTGCGAAGTGTTCTGGAGTTGTGTGATCCTTATGTTGTCTGTTTGAAGATCCCATTTACAAGTGAAATATGTGTGTTGCGATTTGAATTTGAGCTGCTTAAGAGAATGGGTTTAATTGTTACGAGAGTAAATGCGAGAATTGCAGAAGATATGAAGTACCAGATGGTATGTGTTCCACGAGCTCATGAAGGATTGAGTTCATCTCACCATAGTGTTATGGCAGCAATAAAGTATATGCGTTATGAGTTGTTTGGTAGGGGACGCTCGGTGCATAAGGCAGGAAGTGGTTGAGTTGTAATGGAATGATGTTACATTCTGCGGTGCCAGAGTGCTTTAGAGGCACTGGTGGTTCGGTTCATTTGATCAGGCTAATTGCAGTTTGAATAGAGTAAATGACTCTCGAGAATGGTTCCAATGTGTTTAAGGCTCTACATGTAACAATTGGGTATTCTAAAGTTGTATATGTGGGTAGAAACTGAGTTTACATTGGAAGATGTTAGGACTTGTGGTATTTTTCTATACTGACTATGGGATTCTATATATCAGTGACGGGAAGTTAAAGGGTAATGGCTTTTGGAGTTTGTCAGAAAGTCCCTTCATGGTAGGTATTTTGAGCGTGGTGCTTTTGGAAATATTTAAAAGAGTACTCAGCGGCTTATGAACCTTGTACAGTGTGGTTTATGCTTGGGCTTTGATTGGAAGTCTGGATTGAGGAATCGTAAGGTTATAGCAAGAAGCAGTATCAGGTTAAAGGTAAATCATAAGGAAGCTCGGATAGATGGGATATTTGGTAGTATGCCGAATCAGTATGGCAAGGATATGATTAGTCCTTTGGATGATTGCGAGGTAATAAGCTTCTACAGGTGTTTCAAGGCAATGCTCTTAGGTTTTGGGTGGCTTGCGTAGCATGGTTGAGTTAGAGAATTTAGTCATGTCAGCTTTGGTTTTTGTCAAAAAGGGAGATGGAGAGTTCTTGATGATTTTTACTGCGGTTAGAGATGCGTATTTTCTGCAAGTGTAAGAAGCAAGGAATGTGTAGAGATTTTCTTCTGAATGGGATCAATGGGAAGTTCTTGGTGGTGAGTATATAGTTGTTCGTGGCTCGGAAGGGATATGAAGTTCTCATGTTATCCTAGGATGGTATGGTATATGCAGTATGTGTGGAGGATTGAGATTGCGTGTGTAAAGTTGCGGTTCAGTTCCGAAAAGAAGGTCATAAAACTCTTAGGCAGCGGGCAGCTTCAGATAAATTGAGAAATGAGTTTCAGATGATTGGGGAAATGATCTTCAGATGATTAAGAAAATGATATTGCTAAGTGGGGTGATTTGGTGAGGGTATATGTTTCAGAAAAAGGCAATGTGATTTAGTTGATGGTACTTCGGTAGTATTACGGCACTTTCTTGTTAGATTGACTGCTGATATTTGAGTTTGCTTGGTGGCACGGAAGAATTTTAGAGTATCTCTCGTGGAATGATTGGGATCAGGTATGGTGATCCGTGTGCTATATGAAGTTAGAGACTAGGAGTTCTCGTGTTCAGGCTATGTTGTGGTTGTGGGTCGCGTGTATCGGCACTGTTTAGCGACTATCGGGGTTCGGAGACCCGAGTGGATCTTTTGATGCTTGGTACGTTAGATTATGGAGGTGATATTGGGTATGGACTGGTTGTCTCAGGGTTGTGTCAATCTGAGCTATTGTGCTAAGCAGGCGATGTTGGTTATGCCGGGAATGCCGCGGATCGAGTGGCAAGGTTCGACAGATTATGTTCTTAGTAGGGTGGTTTTATATTTCGAAGGCCCAACGAATGGCTGGGAAGGATTGTTTTTCTTATTTTGGGCTCTCGTGATGGATATCACTGCAGAGGCTCCTCATATTGATTCAGTTCCGGTGGTGAGGGACTTTTCGGATGTGTTTCTTGTGGTCGGGCATGTCGCCAGGCAAGGTTGTTGATTTCGGTATTGATTTGATGCCGGGCACCGTATCGTATGGCACCGGCAGAGTTAAAGGAGTTGAAGGAACAACTTCAAAGTTTCCTTGATAAGGGGTCCGTTGGCAGGCCAATGTGGAAGTGTGTTCTAGTTTGAGTCGGCTTGGTTGGCTCCGGATGGCATTATTGAGGGATGTGTTGATTCGATTGTTTTTGAGCTTATTAGTAATCTGGGGAGGGCTATGAGTTACCTTTCTGTGTTGCGTAGTGTATGTTATTTGCTTCACCGTGGGTGTGATGATTTGCTTTAGTTCCAGACATCAAATTGTGCGTGGTTGTCGATTTCGAGCATAGTGACTTGAGGTGTTTCATGTGGAGCAGTATTTGGATAGGATCGTGCATTACATCGAAGTTATGTGGAGATATGACCTTGCGGGTTAGGTTCGCGTGTTCTGTTTCTACGATGTGAGACAGGTCTCAGCCTTGTGTTGTGGTGGTACTGGTGAGCTTGCGTTACAGCTCTTTCATTTGAGTCATTTTCATGAGTTGAGTATGTTCGGATTGTTGTTTATTGGAGCGCGTATTGCGCAAGTTGTGGCTTTAGTCTGTATTGAGGTGGCATGTCACCAAAGTATTCGTGTGGATTAGATGAGATCGTGGGGATCTTTAATGAATACAACGGGTTTGATTTCAGCATGTTGGAAGGATAATATCGAGGTTCGGCTCAGAGATTTGCTATGGTTTTGCCAAAGGAGAAGAAGCTTCCTGAATGGTTGATCTAAGATAGGTTATGGCTTACTGTGTGTTTTATTTATCATTGGCAGTATATGAGAGTGTTGGGATGAGACCTTAGTTGATAAGAGGTTTTCTATCGGTATTCGGTTGTTGTGTGCAGTTGTTGTGATTAGAAGTTAACGCTGCAAGCGTTGAGTTATGCGGCATATCGTGTAATCGCACCTGGGGTTGCAAGTATGGGTTGTTACAGCTTGTTCGGGCTTATTCACAGTATAAATGTGAGATTCTGATCGTATTGAAGATTTCAGAAGTGGAAATGTGGTTCTCTGGTTTATGGGCTAGATTGGATTGTGAAATTTCAGTCTCTATGTGTTATCTGACCTATATGAGATAGGGTGATGTGGGATCACCCCCGGGTATACGCGTGGTAAGGGTATTCGGCGATTGGTTGGCTTTTGGAACAATACTGGGCACGTTCGAGGACGAACGTTTGTTTAAGTTGGGGAGGATGTGACGACCCGGCCAGTCGTCTCATGAGTTACCGGTCCGTTTCCCCCATTTTTGCTCCTATTTGCTTTTTTCATCTGTGTTTTGAGGTATCGGGTTGGTCGGATTGAATCCGGATTAGTTTTGGTGAGGTTTGAGACACTTAGTCTCTTTTAAGAAAGTTTAAGTTGGAAAAGTCAACTGGATGTTGAGTTATGTGTTAGAGGGCTCGGATGTGAGTTCTGATGGTTCTGTTAGCTTCGGGAGGTGATTTGTGACTTAGGAGTGTGATCGGAATGGGTTTTGGAGGTCCGGAGTAGAATTAGGCTTGAATTGGCGAAGTTGATGTTTTGGCGATTTCCGGTTGATAGGTGAGATTTTGATCTAGGGGTCGGAATGGAATTCCGAGAGTTGTAGTAGCTTCTTTGTGTCATTTGGGATGTGTGTGTAAAATGTCAGGTCATTCGGACGTGGTTTGGTTGGGTTTTTGATCGAAAGCGTATTGCGGAAGATTTTAGAAACTTAGGCTTGAATCCGATGTGTTTTGAGTAATTTGATGTTGTTTGAGGTGTTTTGATGATTGGAACAAGTTTGAATAAGGTTTTAGGATGTGTTGGTGCCTTTGGTTGAGGTCCCGGGGGCCTCGGGTGAGTTTCGGGTAGTCATTCGAATTATTTTTGGAGTTTGAAAGTTGCAGATTTTTGTTCCAGCAGTTGCAGGTGTTTTGGCCTTCGCGTTCGTGAAGGGGAGCTCGCGTTCGCGAAGGGCTGGGTTTTTGTAAGCTATGCGTTCACGAGAGTCTAGGCCGCGTTCGCAAAGGCTTGTGAAGGGATCTCATCGCGTTCGCGAGCGGGTATACGCGATCGCGAAGAAGGATTTGAGTCAGATGGGTCCAAGGTAATTTATTCATCGCGTTCGCGTGAAGGTGTTCGCGATCGCGAAGGTGTAGGTAGAAGGTCCATTGTGTTCGCATCTAGCATGCCGCGTTCGCATAGAGGAAAAATCTGGTCAACGTAAGTCTGTGCTTCGCGAACGCGAGAGTTTGACACCGCGTTCGCGAAGAAGGGCAGTCAGACCTGGGCCGAATGTTTTTAAGTCGTTTCATCCGCGATTTTGAGGCTCATTTCCTCCATAGTTGGCCATTTTGGGAGCTTTTTGAAGGAGATTAAAGAGGGATTCAAGGAGAAACGTTTGGAGGTAAGAATTTCGGACCTAAAACTTGATTCTACTGTGAAATCTACCTAGAAATTTATGGAACTTGAACTAAAAATGGAAGAGCTAGGGCTTGGAATTTTGGAATTTTGATTTGGGATTTTGAGGGGTCATTTGGACTCCGATTTTGGTGTTCTTTATATGCATAGACTCGTGGGGAGATAAGGAATCTGTTGATGTAAAAATTTCTGAGTTTCGAGAAGTGGGCCCGAGGCTCGGGTTTTGCTAATTTCGGGATTTTTGGTATTTTTCGATTGCTTTCGCTTGGGCTTTGTCCCTTTAGCATATTGTGACGTATTCGTTCTGATTTTGGATAGATTCGACGCACGTGGATGCCAATTTGAAGGGCAAAGGCGTCGCGAGCTGGGGACTTAGCCGGTTCGAGGTGAGTAATGGTTGTGAATGATGTTCTGAGGGTTTGAAACCCCAGATTGCACATCGTAGTGCTATATTGAGGTGAGGCACACGCTTAATGACGAGCGTGGGGTCGTGCACTATTCGGGATTGTGACTTTGTCCGTCCCGATTGATGATTTTACCACGTATTTGATTGAAATCTATTTGCTATCATCATTATTTGGGCTGATGCCATATTTGGGCTCTGTGCCAATTATCTGAACCCTTCGAGGATTGTTGTCGATGTTTCCTCACTATTTTGACTTTATACTTGAACTCAGTCATGTTATTTCCACTATTTTCAAAGCTAAGCCATGTTTACTATGTTTTAATACTCAAATGATATTTAAATGATGTTTTGGGCTGAGAAATACTGTTTTACTGTTGCCCGAGAGGCTTATGTGCTTTTTGACTGAGTAAGGCCGAGGGCCTGTGTTGTGAGGATATCTTTTGGGATCGGGCTGCACGCCGCAGCGCTGATACACATCCTTGGGATCGGGCTGCACGCCGCGGCGGTGATACACTGATTTGATTATGAGACCGAGGGCCTGAGATTGTACGCCACGAGGTGGCTTGATATTGATATGAGGGGAGGACCTGTTTATGATGCCACAGATGGCTTGATATTGCGCTTGGTCCGTAAGGGGCCCCTCCAGGAGTCTGCACACCCCAGTGAGCGCGGGTACCTAGTGTGATGTGTGATATAGCCCGAGGGGCTGGTATTATTCTATGTGATTGCCCGAGGGGCTAGTACTGTTCTGAGATATTGCCCGAGGGGCGCATTTGTTGAGATGGTGCCCGAGGGGCGAACCTTATGTGCTTATCTTTCTTATTTTCCTGTCATTTACTTGCTTAATTGTGCATTTGTGCCCGAGGGGCGGATTTCTGTGCTTACTTGCACTAGTTGTTCTGCATTCATTTGCGCAACTATTGAAAAAGTCATTTTCAAAAGAGTTTAAACTGAGCTAAGATGTTTTAAAGGATTTTACAGCTTCATTGCTTTCTTACTGGATTTTGAAACTGCTTCTATATAGCATGTTGATGCTCTTTTCGTGATTTCTTATCGCTCAGTCTTTATTTATGATTATTACTCACTGAGTTGGCAGTACTCATTTTACTCCCAGCACCTTGTGTGCAGATTCAGGTATTTTCTGAGCTTGGTGGCAGTTGTCAGTGGAGTTAGCAAGGTAGCTGCCGGCGTTCGCAGCACTACTTTCTCTCTCGTCATTCTATTAGACTGTACTGAGTACATTTTAGATTTATCAGATGTATTTAGACTTGGTAGATTCTCATGTCTAGTGACACCCCGGTATCGGGCTGTGATTGTGTTGTACTTCCGCCTTGTTATGATATGGTATTGCTGTTTAGCATTATTAAATCATGTTTTAGCCTATTGTATTGCTGTTTAGCTGTTTAACTTCGAATTGGGTATGTGCGGCTGGCCTTGTCTTCACGAGAGGCGCCATCACGACCGGGTCTAAGTTTAGGGTCGTGACATGACAAGAACCAGCACACAAAAAGTTAACAAAACATTCTGAAGCTAATCCGAAGCTCACCCGAGCCCCCGAGGCTCTAAACCAAACACCCACGCAAATCTGAACACATAATACGAACTTGCTCGCATGGTCGCAACACCAAAAAAAACGCATGAAAATCACCATGAACTTCAAGAACATCTAGAATTGTAACCAATTGTCTGAACCATATCCAACCAACTCCAAACGACACCAAATTTTGCAGGCAAGTCCCAAAGGATGTAACGGAGCTGTTCCAACTCTCGGAATCGCATTCCGACCCCGATATCATAAAAGTCAACTATGGGTCAAGCTTCTCCATTTTCCAAACTTCAACTTTTCCAACTTTCGCCGAAATGCTCCAAATTACTCTACGGACTTCCAAATCCAAATTTGGATGCGCGCCAAAGTCCAAAATCACCATACGAAGCTGCTACCATCATCCAAAACTCATTCCGTAGCCGTTTATACAAAAGTCACATTCCGGTCAAATTCTCACCGCTTAAGCTTCCAAAACTGGATTCCTTCTTCCAATTCGACTCCGAATCATTCGGTAACTGAATTCAACCATGCACGCAAGTTGATAAACATAATATGAAGCTAATCAAGACCTTACTCCGCTAAACGAAGCTTGAATTCTCAAAACGACCGGCCGGGTCGTTATAATTTTTGATTCTCAAAATATTGTTACTGTCTATTTTTTGGTTTCTTGATTAGAAATCAAAATGACCATAATCTTTGTTTCTTCTATAACAACATACTTTGCTGTAGGTATATAATAATTTTTGTTTTCCAAAATCCATATTTCTATCAAATTTTCTATCTAATACTCAGTTAAATAAACTGGAACTCATCACATAGAATATAGCAGCATTCAGTATATTCAATATACTGATCTAGTATAATATACTAATTCGTTATATTATACTGATCGAGTATATTATGCAGGAAAGTTTGTGAATTTTATTTATCAATTCAGAAATCTCCAGCATATTATACTAGTGTTTTGTTGTTGTTTTGCAATATTTTATGCAGCATTTTTCTCTGGTTTTGATTCAAAGACACATCCAGAATCATTGCTACTTTGATTCTTGTGATGACCCAAAAGGTCATCTCATGTTTTAGAACTCGATCCCGTGTTATGAGGCCTTCAAAATCTCATTTTATTCCTCCTCGATTTGTGTGAGTAGTCCGGGCGCGTTCTCGGAAAGCCTTTATGTGGAAATTTGAGAAAAATAATAATTTTTGCCTTTAAAAGTTGGTTAAGTTGACTTCGTCAATGTTTTTGGAAAACGGACCCGGACTCGTATTTTGATAGTCCCGATAGGTTTGTATTGAATTATGGGACCTGTGCATATGTCCGAAATCGGATTTGGAGGTGCCTAACCCAAGTAATGAATTTTTGTTAAAAATTGTAAGTCTGAAAATCTAATATTTAAAGAAATTGATTAATGTTTGATCTCACGGTATCGGGCCCGTATTTTGGTTACGGAGTCCAGTACAGGTTTAATATAATATTTAAGTCATGTCTGTAAAATTTGGTGGAAGTCGGAGTTGATTTGACGTGATTCGGGCGCCCGGTTGTGAAAATAGGAATTTCAAAGTGTTCTTAAGAATTTCATGTAATTTAGTGTTAAATCCTTAGTTTTAGATGTTATTTTGGTGATTTGATCGCACGAGCAAGTTCGTATGATGTTTTAAGATTTGTGTGCATGTTTTGTTTGGAGCCCCATGGGCTCGAGTGAGTTTCGGATAGGCTACGGAGTGATTTGGACTTAAAAAAATTTGCTGGTATGCTTCAGATCTGCAGACTTCGCAACTGAGAGGTCTGGCTCGCTAATTCGAGCCTCGCATTTGCGAAGAAAGATCGCATTTGCGAGCAATAGGGCTAGGAGGGGACCTTCGCAATTGCGAAGCTCAGGATCGCAATTGCGATCAGCTGAGGTCGCATTTGCGAACACTTGTTCGCATTTGCGATGTTAGCAGGCCCAGGCCAGTCTTTGCATTTGCGAAGTAAACTTTGCATTTGCGGGGTTCGCATTTGCGAATCCCTGATCGCAAATGCGATACTTGTAACTGGTCCAAAACTATTTTGGATGGGATTTTTCATTCATTCTCCCGTTTTTCAAAACCTAGACCACAGGAGGCGATTTTCCAAAGACTTTTTCTTCCCCAAATCACAAGTAAGTAATTCTTAACTAGTTTCTTTCAATCTTTTACCTTTTTTTACAAGATTTCATCCTAGAATCTAGGTTTTCCATGGTTGAATTGGGTGTTTTTGGGTAGAAGCTAGGGATTTCGAAATTTGGGAATTTAGATCTCAAATTGACGTCGGATTCCAAAGCCAATTGTGTATCTGGGCTCGGGCGTGAATGGGTAATCGGATTTTGGTCCGGATTTCGCGTTTGGGCCAAGCGGGCTTGGGTGTTGACTTTTGTTGACTTTTTAAATAATGGCCTAAATTGAATTCCTTGCTATCATGGGTAGTTCCTAAGGCTTAAATTGAATTGTTTGGTTGGTAATTTGCTAGATTCTATTGGTGCGGAGTCTTGTGTGAAGGGAAAAGCGTTGATTGAGCCTTGAGTTTGGCCGAAGGAGCGAGGTAAGTGTCGTGGCTAACCTTAGGTTTAGGGATTAGGTGTTATTTGCTAACTTGTTACGTGTTTGGATGTTGAGTACAACATATAGGTGAGGTGACGAGTATCTACACGTTGTTGTCGAGGCATAGCATGTGAGTGAGTCTTATTCTTGTAAATGTTGTATTATTGATCATATTGTTCATGTTTAAACTAGCTATTCGAGGTTGTCACGACCCAAAATCCACCGTGGGTCGTGATGGCGCCGGACACCGCTGTCAGGCAAGCCAACCATAAATACTTAATTAAATTCTCGTTTTAATAATTTTGAAATCATTTCTTTTCCTTACATTAAACAATAAATAATGAACTTAACCGAGAAAATAATGGTGTCTTTAACAAATTTAAATACGGAATAGTCCCATAGTCATCCCAGAACTCGGTGTCACAAGTGCATGAGCATTTACTAGGAAATGAAACAAAATACAATAATTGTTCGGAATACGAATTGGACAGAAACGAAAATACAGTACAACACTCTGAAGGAGACTCTGTTGGCTGTGGATCGTCTCGCAAGATGCAGCTCACCTAAGTCCCCGTATCAACCATGCCGCTGCGCTCAACTAGGCCACTAGCCACACATGAACCTGTGCAAGAAAATGCACAGCAAGTGTAGTATGAGTATGAAAACAACGTGTACCCAGTAAGTATCCCGTCTAACCTCAAAGAAGTAGAGACGCGAGGTCGACTTCGACGCTTACTAGTGGTCCAATAATAATACATTGAAAATGTGAGGGAATCATGGAATTTATAAAGCAATTATAAACTCATAAATCCTGAAAGCAGGCAATCAACTTCTCAAATTATAATGGATTTCAAAGGTTTATATTTCATCATCTTTATCAATTTATCTCAGGCCAGGAAAGGGAAATATCAACCTGTATAAATCTCAGGCAAGCAATACAAGCATGCGCACATCATGCCGACGTCGTACGGCCCGATCCAACAATATTTAACTGTGCACTGCCAGAGGGTCGAATGGCGCGAACCATAGATGCATCTATTTAATCTGCCGAGGCGTTCGGCCCGCTTCAGAAATAAACACACACAGACAGTCAATCAAGAAGTCATCAGGGAACAATTATCAAAAGGAAAATGGCAATTTCTCTTTTAACAATTAGCAAATGAGGTTAAACCTTTTAGAAAACCCATTTACTAATTCGACATGATCTAAGCAATTTAAATTGTCAACAAGATTACAAATATTTCAAGTATAGCATGTTTTTGGGTCCTAGACTACCCGAACGTAAACGTAATAGTAGCTACGTACGGACTCTCGTCACCTCGTGCGTACGTATCCCCCACAAATAGAAGCACATAACCAATTATTTCACATATGGGGACAATTCCCTCTTACAAGGTTAGAAAAGAGACATACCTCGCTCCAAAGCTTACTTCCAATATCAAGAACGTGCCCAAACCCTCAATTTGGAGCCGAATGATCCAAACTAGTTAAACGAGGTAAGAACTAGTCAATACAAGCTCAAGAGTTCATGTTCCAACTATTAAAGTAATTTTCCAACCCTAAATACAAGTTTCCAAAAATCCGCCTCAGGCCCACATCTCGAAAACCCATCGAGTAATATTATGCCAGGAAGTTTGTGATTTTTATTTATCAATTCAGAAAATCTCAGCATATTATAACTAGTGTTTTGTTGTTGTTTTGCATATTTTATGCAGGCATTTTCTCTGTTTTGATTCAAAGACACAATCCAGAATCATTGCTACTTTGATTTCTTGTGATGACGCCAAAAAAGTCATCTCATGTTTTTTAAGAAAATCGATCCGCTGTTATGAGCGCTTCAAAAATCTCAATTTTAATTCTCTCCTCGTTTGTGTGAGTAGTCCGGGCGGCGTTCTCGGAAAGCCTTTATGTGGAAATTTGAGAAAAATAATAATTTTGGCCTTTAAAAGTTGGCTTAGAGTGAAACTTCGTCAATGTTTTGGAAACGGACCGGACTCGTATTTTGATAGTCCCGACTGTAGGTTTGTATTGAGTATGGGACCTGTGCCATATGTCCGACTCGGCATTGGAGGTGACTAACCAGTAAATGTTTTTTGTTAAATTGTTAGTCTGAAAATCTAATAATTAAAGAAATTGATTAATGTGCTTGATCTCACGGTATCCGGCCCGTATTTTGGTTACGGCAGTCCCAGTACCAGGTTTTAATAATAAATATTTGAGATCATGTCTGTAAAGATTTGGTGGAATCGGAGTTGATTTGACGGTGATGTCCGGGCGCCCGGTTGTGAAAATAGGAATTCAAAGTGTTTTCTTAACGAATTTTCATAGTAAATTTGTGTTAAAATCCTTAAGTTTTAGAATGTTATTTTGTGAATTTGATCGCCGCACCGAGCAAGTTCGTAATGAATGTTTTAAAGATTTTGTGTGCATGTTTTGTTTGGAGCGCCCATGGGCCTCGAGTGAGTTTCGGATAGGCTACGGATGATGATTTGGACTTAAAAAAATTTGCTGGTTATGCTTCAGATCTGCAGACGTTCGCAACCTGAGCAGGTTGGTCGCTAAATTACGAGGCCTCGCATTTGCGAAAAAAGATCGCAGTTTTGCGAGCAATAAGGGCTAGGCTGGGAGGACCTTCGCAATTGCGAAGCTCCGGATCGCAATTGTCGATCCAGCTGAGGTCGCATTTGCGAACACATCTGTTCGAATTTGCGATGTTAGCAGGCCAGGCCAGTCTTTGCATTTGCGAAGGCTAAACTTTGCATTTGCGGGGATTCGCATTTGCGAATCCCTGATCGCAAAATGCGATATTGTAAATGGTCCAAAACTATTTTGGATGGGATTTTTCATTCATTATTCTCCAGTTTTTCAAACCTAGACACAGGAGGCGTTTTCAAAGACTTTTTCTTCCCCAAATATCACAAGTAAGTATTCTTAACTAGTTTCTTTCAATCTTTTACCTTTTTTTACAAGATTTGCATCCTAGAATCTAGGTTTTTCCATGGTTGAAATTGGGTGTTTTTGGTTAGAAGCTAGGGATTTTCGAAATTTGGGAATTTAGATCTCAAATTGACGTCGGATTCCAAAGCCAATTGTGTATCTGGGCTCGGGGCGTGAAATGGGTAATCGGATTTTTGGTCCGGATTTCGCGTTTGGGCCAAGCGGGCTTGGGTGTTGACTTTTGTTGACTTTTTAAATAATGGCCTAAATTGAATTCCTTGCTATCATGGGTAGTTCCTAAGGCTTAATTGAATTGTTTGGTTGGTAATTTGCTAGATTCTATTGGTGCGGAGTCTTGTGTGAGGGAAAAGCGTTGATTGAGCTTGAGTTTGGCCGAAGGAGGGAGGTACAGTGTCGTGCTAACCTTAGGTTTTAGGGATTAGGTGTTATTTGCTAACGTTGTTACGTGTTTGGATTGTTTGAGTACAAATATAGGTGAGGTGACGAGTATCTAACACGTTGTTGTCGAGGCATAGCATGTGAGTGAGTCTTATTCTTGTAAATGTTGTATTATTGATCATATTGTTCATGTTTAAACTAGCTATTCGAGTTGTCAGCCAAAATCCACCGTGGGTCGTGATGGCGCCGGGCACCGCTGTCAGGCAAGCCACCATAAATTACTTAATTAAATTCTCGTTTTTAATAATTTTGAAAATCATTTCTTTTCCTTACATTAAACAATAAATAATGAACTTAACCGAGAAAATAATGGTGTCTTTAAACAAATTTAAATACGGAATAGTCCATAGTCATCCCAGAACTCTCGGTGTCACAAGTGCATGAGCATTTACTAGGAAATGAACAAAATACATAATTGTTCGGAATACGAATTGGGACAGAAACGAAAATACAGTAAACACTCTGAAGGAGACTCTGTTGGCTGCTGGATCGTCTCGCAAGATGCAGCTCACCTAAAGTCCCACGTATCAACCATGCCGATGCGCTGCAACTAGGCCCACTAGCCACACATGAACCTGTGCAAGAAAATGCACAGCAAGTGTAGTATGAGTATGAAAACAAACGTGTACCCAGTAAGTATCCCGTCTAACCTCAAAGAAGTAGAGACGGCGAGGTTCGACTTCGAGCGCTTACTAGTGGGTCCAATAATAATACATTTGAAAATGTGAGGGAATCATGGAATTTATAAAGCAATTATAAACTCATAAATCCTAGAAAGCAGGCAATCAACTTCTCAAATTATAATGGATTTCAAGGTTTATATTTCCATCATCTTTAATCAATTTATCTCAGGGCCAGGAAGGGAAATATCAACCTGTATAATCTCAGGCAAGCAAATACAAGCATCGCACATCATGCCGCGTCGTACGGCCCGATCCAACAATATTTAACTGTGCACTGCCCAGAGGGTCGAATGGCGCGAACCATAGATGCATCTATTTAATCTGCCGGGAGGCGTTCGCCGCTTCAGAAATAAACACACACAGACAGTCAATCAAGAAGTCATCAGGGAAACAATTATCAAAAGGAAAATGGCAAATTTCTCTTTAACAATTAGCAAATGAGGTTAAACCTTTTAGAAAACCATTTACTAATTCGACATGATCTTAAGCAATTTAAATTGGCAACAAGATTACAAATATTTCAAGTATAGCATGTTTTTGGGTCCTAGACTATACCCGAAGTAAACGTAATAGTAGCTACTCGGACTCTCGTCACCTCGTGCGTACGTATCCCCACAAATAGAAGCACATAACCAATTATTTCACATATGGGGACATTCCCTCTTACAAGGTTAGAAAAGAGACATACCTCGCTCCAAAGCTTAACTTCCAATATCAAGAACGTGCCCAAACCCTCAATTTGGAGCCGAATGATCAAACTAGTTAAACGAGGTAAGAATTAGTCAATACAAGCTCAAAGTTATTGTTCCAACTATTAAAGTAATTTTCCAACCCTAAATACAAGTTTCCAAAAATCCGCCCTCAGGCCACATCTCGAAACCCGACAAAAATCACGGAATATAGAAGACCATCCAACTACGACCCAACCGTACAATTTTACCAAAAATCCGAAATTTCAATTGACCCTCAAATCCAAAAAATTCACTCTATGAACTTTCTACCATTTTCCCCAATTTCCATCTCAAAAACACTAATTGGATGATGAAAACAACCATTATATTCATGTATATTAACACAATTCCAAGTTAGAATCACTTTACCCGATGTTTTCTCCTTGAAAATCTGTCAAGAATCGCCTCTCCCAAGCTCAGATTCGTCAAAAATGGAGAATGGACGAAGTCCCCTCCTTTTATAACTTAAAGTTCTGCCCAGGCTGCCCTCGAGGATGCCCCTCGAGGCTTGACATCATCATGACCTCATGAAGGAACCGCAACCAGACATTAGATTTTGATGTTTAAGTCCAAATTTTGATCCGTTAACAATCCGAAACTCACCGCGAGGCCTAGGGACCTCAACAAATACACCAACCAGTCCTAAAAACATCATACGAACTTAGTTGAAAACCTCAAATACATCAAAACAACGCTAGATCACATCAAACACCCAATTCAGGATTAATGAAACTAAGAACTTCCAACTTCTATATTCGATGCAAAAACCTATCAAATCAAGTCCGATTCACCTCAATAATTTGCACACAAGTCACTTTTGGAACATTACGGACCTACTTCCACTTTCGAAATCGGAATTCCGAACCTGATATCAAAAAAGTCCATTTCGTCAAACTCCTCAAACCTTCAAATTTCTATCTTTGGTCAAATGCCTCCAAAATGACCTACGGACCTCTCAGATTCACGTTCGATCGCGCTCCCAATACGCAGAATCACCATTACAGAGCTATTCCCAGACTCGAAATCCCAACGGACATTGATAAAATTGAAAATGCATTGCAACCCCAACTTTAATGAAATTCTTCCAAGATACTAACTTCCACAACAAGCGCGCGAAATGCTCCCGGGTCATCCAAAAACCCGATCCGGACATACCCCGAGTCCGAAATCATCATACAAACCCGTTGGAACCTTCAAATCCTGACTCCGAGGTCGTTTACTCAAAAATCCAATCTTAAGTCAATTCTTCAAACTTAAAGCTTATGAAAATGAGAATTCTCTTTCAAAATCAACTCTGGACTTCCAATATCAATTCCGACCATTGCGTAAAAGTCATAATACCTGAGGTGGAGCTGCTCATGGCCTCAAACTGTTGAACGGCGTGCTAGAGCTCAAAACAACCGATTGGGTCGTTTATAGAGGTGTTGAGAAATTTTTATTATGTTTTAATGAATTTTTGTATTGATGAGATTTTTACTCAAGTTGAGATTGGTATTGTAATAACCCGACCGGTCGTTTTGTGAGCTTAGCCGTCGTTCGAGAGTTTGAGGCCATGAGAAGCTTCACTTCAGGTATTATGATTGTACGCATGGTCGGAATTGAATCCCGGGGATGTTCGGAGTTGATTTGGAAAGAGAATTTCTCATTTCGGAAGCTTTAAGTTGAAAGAATTGACTAAGACTGGATTTTTGGAGTAAAAACATTGGAATCGAGATTCAAAGGTTCCAGCAGGTTCGTATGATGATTTCGGACTTGAGCGTATGCCCGGACTGGATTTTGGAAGACCCGGGAACGTTTTGGCACCCATTGGTGGAAGTTAGCATTTTGGAAGAAATTTCCTATGTTTGGGTTGAAGTGCATTTCAGGGTTATCGATTTCCTTTTGGAATTCCGAGCCTGGGAGTAGCTCTGTATGGTGATTTCTGGAGTTGGGAGCGCGATCGGGAAGTGAATTCGGAGTGTCCGTGGTCATTTTGGAGTCATTTGGCTAAAGATAGAAATTCGAAGGTTTTTTGGAAGTTTGACCGGAGGTGGGCTTTTTTGGATATCGGGGTCGAAACTGATTCCGAAAGTTAGAGTAGGTCCATAATGTCGAGCATGACTTGTGTGCAAAGTTTGAGGTCAATCGGACGTGATTTGATAGTTTAAAACATCGAAAGTAGAAGTTTGAAATTCTAAAGTACATAAAGCTTGGATTGGAGGTCAATTCGTGGTTTTAGCGTTGTTTGATATGATTTGAGGCCTCGAGCAAGTCCGTAATGTGTTTTGGGACTGGTGTGGTATGATTGGTTGGGGTCCCGGGGGCCTCGGGTGGATTCCGGTGGGTTACGGATCGAACATGGAATTTTTTGAAAGGCTGAGTTGCTGTTGCTGGTATAACCGCACCTGCGAACTTGGGCCGCAGGTGCGGAGCCGCTAGAAGCAGCCAGAGGAGGCCGCAGATGCGGTTTTGGACCAGAAGTGAGTGACCGCAGATGGCGCTCATGCAGTCGCAGAAGCAGGACCGCACCTGCGGCGGTCGAGTCGCAGAAGCGGAAAGGATGGCCTGGTGTGAAACTGCAGGAGCGGTAGAAGGGCCGCACCTGCAGAACCGCAGAAGCGGTCAAGGGACCGCAGGTGCGGAAGTGCTGGAGGCAGTAAGTTCTTTTAAATTGGGGGTTGGTCACTTTTTCCCCATTTTTTCATTTGGGGTGTGGAGATTTTGGTGAGCTTTAAGTGGGGTTTTTCAGCATCATCGACAAGGTAAGCTAATCCCACCTGTCTTAGGTTATATATCGATTATGTAGGGATTTTAGCATGAAATTGGTTAGAATTTTGGGGGTTTGAGGAAAACCTAGAAAATTGATATTCTTAGAGTTTGACCATGATTTGGGTAAGAAATTGAGAGTAAAGTTATATATTTGAGTTCGTGGAGTTATGGATAAGCTTAACCTTCGAAATATTTTGGAATCCGGGCACGTGGGCCCGGGGGCAATTTTGTCAACTTTTTCGATCGGGGTTTGGA
>NW_017670856.1:58803-154234 GCF_001879085.1 Nicotiana attenuata
ATTGTTGTAAATTGGATTGTAATGAGTAATTGAGCATATATTAATGGATTTGCATAATTATTGGCTAGTTTGGAGTGTTGTGCATCAATTTGAGTCTTTGGAGGGGCGTGGAATGCCGGTTATGGATCTTCGGAGCGAGGTGAGTCTCCTTTCTAACCTTGTAGGAGGAATTGTCCCCATAGGTGAGTTAATTGGTTATGTGCTCCTATTTGTCCGGGCTACATATGCACGAGGTGACGAGAGTCCGTGCGTAGCTACTATTATGCTTATGTTCGGGTAGTCTAGGACCCAAAAGCATGCTTACTTGTAACAAATGCAAACTTGTTGACAAATTTAAGAACGCTTAAAACATATCGAATGTGTAAATGAATTTTTAAAAGACTAGATATCATTACTTGAATTTTAAAAGAGAAACTTGCATTCTTCCTGAATATTTGCTCCTTGATGAATTATTGATTTGATTGTTTGAATGTGTTTATGTATTGAGGAACGGGCCGAACGCCTCGGTAGATTAAATAGATGCATCTATGGTTCGCACCATTCGACCCTCTGGTAGTGCACAGTTTAAATATTGTTGGATCAGGCCGTACGACCTCGACATGATTTGCGCATGCTTGTATTGCTTGCCTTGAGATTTATTGATATTGTTATCTGCTCTCCCGACTTGAGATAATTGTTAATTGATGGATTATGAATCCGGATATTTTAAATAAAAAAGAACTTTCACCTGTTTAGTGACTCATTTGAATCTACTGCTGTTCTTAAAAAATTCGTGTGTCATCGCATTAATAATATTATTACTGGACCTTTAGTAAGTGTTGAAGTTTCCATCTCATCTCTACTTCTTTGAGATTAGGCGGGATACTTATTAAGTACACGTTGTTTATGTACTCATACTACACTTGCTGTGCATTTTTGTTGCACAGGTTTATTTTCGACTAGTGGCTTAGTGGCATAGCGACATGGTTGATACGGAGACTTAGGTGAGCTGCACTTATCGACACGACCGCAGCCAGCAGAGTCTCCTTCAGAGTATTGTACTGTATTTTCATTTCTGTCCACTTTGTATACCGGGCAGTTACTATATTTTGTTTCATTCCCTGGTAAATGCTCATGCAGTTGTGACACCGGGTTCTGGGATGTCTATGGGTTTATTCAGAAATTTAAAATTGTTAAATGTTTCATGATTTATTCAGTGGGATTTATTATGTATTGTTTAAACGTATAAGAGAAGTGATTTCAGAAATATTTAAAACGAGAAGTTACTAACTAGTTGATGTTGGCTTGCCTGACAATGATTTCCAGCGCCATCACGACCCTTAGTTGATTTTGGGTCGTGACAACATGGTATCAGAGCACTAGGTTCCCGTAGGTCTCACGAGTCATGAACAAGTCTAGTAGAGTCTCGTGGATCAGTACGGAGACATCTGTACTTATCTTCGGGAGGTTGCAGGACATTGAGGAGTACTTCCCTTCTTGATTCCTCATCGTGCGATTTGGTTCCTGGAGGCTTGTGCCCCTGTTTCCTTCCTACTCAATCCTACGCAACGCGAACCGCCTGTTATTAATCGAGAATTGAAGAATTGTAATGGTACTACCGATGTGGTGCGGAATGTTTCTCCCTCCATAGTTGTCTGAGCTATTATCGTCGCCTTGTGAAAGGATATTCTGTCGTTTCGGCTCAGTAGCGGTGCTTCTAAGAGCTCTGAGGCTAGGTACAAGTTGCCATGATGCTATGAACTATTGATCCGCAGCAGCGATATAATGGTAGGATGATTGCCTACGTGTCGGGGCAGCGAATGACTTGAAGGGAGGTTTACTCAGTGCATGATCTAGAGATTCGGTATTTTATTCCCAGCAGGGGAAGGGCAATCAGACTAAGAATGGTCAGATGTGGGCTGATGGAGTAACGAGACTTGGTATTTGCGAGCGTGGTGGAGTTTTCTTCTATGATGAGGTGTCGTTGTCCGAATTGAATGTACTAAGTTCGCCGGTGGTTAAAATTTCTAGGAGGCCAGGTATAAGAAGCAAAGGTCGAGTAGTCGACTAAAGGGGTGTGTTCTGCCAATGTGGGAGAGTTTGGAGTGATTTGGGAATTTTAGTGATTGGTGATTTGGGCCTACGGATTAATTTGAAGTATGGGCTATTATGCGGCAGGATATTTGATATAACGGAAGGGAGCTGCTTGAAATGAAGAAGGATACAACCTAACTTTGAATAGGAAGGATGTTGCCGCGCACTTAATTGATGTCCACGAGGGGTGAATGGACTTGTGCAGCTAGGGAGTGAGCTTGGACTCAGGATGGGTCATTAATGTCGTGGGGATTGCACCCCGTGTAGCAGCGTTGGAAGACGTCGACACGTAAATCCCACAGGTGGATTATCTCAAGTGAGCGGACCGGCGGTTGCATGGTTGGCGAAGCTTCTGCGAAAATTCTATTGGTTATATAGCAAGGAGATCGGTCGTGCGAATGTGGTTGATGATTCATAGTATAAAAAGGGGTTTTATAGAATGATTCCGAGAATTTTGGCGGTCGATTGCGCAAGGTTATGTAAATAAGAAGTAAAGAATCCTGGTGAAGTCCAGAGTTGTGTAATAATGGCTTCAAGCTAAGTGGGCGAGTCCCACCGCCTATGATTAGGGTTGCATGGTTAACTACTTGCGAGGCTTCTGGTTATTAGCATATTGATGGGTCATTTCAGCTACGGAAAGGACATAAGTGGTGATTTGAGCAAAGGGATTATTAAAGGTGTGCTATGGTTGTCCTTATTGGCCCATGTTCAGACTTGGGGAAGGATTCAGGAATTATGCCTTGTATAGATGTGGGTTTCAAGGGAAGGGATTCTGCCGGGTGCTTCGTCGAGAGGGTATTCATGTGCTAGAAGATTTATGGAGTTGATTATATTCGGGGCTAAGTCAGAGCGGGTGGCTCTCAACAACGGTCCTAGTGGATTTAAAGGGGTAAAGTGTGGTGCCTAATGGCTTCGAGCCTATAGATACAGTTAAGAATCGAGCCTTGTAGCAGCTTATGAGTAGTTGCCCAGAAGGTTCTATGATGTTTTGACCTGCAGGGTAGCAATTGGGAGGTATGAAATGGTTCGTGTAATTTGGAACAGCATGGTCTCGTGAGTCAAGGTCACTCGAGATGAGTGCGGATGGAGTATTCTATGTGTTGAGTGGAGTTATTATTATTTCTAAGGCAATCGAGGATAAATTGGAAGAAGATAGATTGATTAGCCATAGTTGAATTGGCATATTGGTGACAGTGATCGGTTCCTTCAGCGCGATCAAGTTATGCAAGTGATTTGTGGCGGTACATGTGAGGCTTGTCGGCCGCTGTAATTGATGTTATTCAGAAGTATTCTACTGTTATGGCCTGTCATGTGTAGGCGGGTCCCGGAAGGGCTATGGTGGCTTAGACCACTAGTTAGAGATTTGGCGTATTCTACGCTTATGAGAATTCATATGTGTGTCGCAATGGTTCTCCTGAAGTGAGTTGAGTGAAAAGTTTTTATACGATGAAGTGTTAAACTATTAGTGGTTCCGGAGTTATGATGAAAATCGTGTTCTATCGTGTATTGGCGTGTTGGGTGCAGTGAGTGATATGGAACTTGAAGTGAGGATCAAGGTTACAGTTTGGTGTTGACGAGAATGTCACGAGCTCGGATGAGCAGGAATGTAGTTTCGATGTTTAAAGTAAGTTGGTATTGTCTTCAGTGTCACCTGAGATTGGTGTTTGTGAAAAAGGCTATGCATCCTGGTTAAGGATTCTTGATCGCTTTTTAGCGTTAGCGCGGTTGGTGAGTTGGATGTACAGATCTGTTATCTGCTACCGAAGGTTGTGGGAGCGTGCCCGCAGAAAGGTTGTATTAGTGTGGCATGTAGCCACTTGATTGGTTGAATAATTAAACCAAGTATGAAGATTGTGGTGATATCGTTAATTTGAGAATTGATGCCTGGAGGGCACTCAATTTACTGGGTTGTGGACTGTGGAGGATTACTCGGTTATGATGGTTGTCCTTACGCATTATGAGGAGCAAGCGGAGTATTTATGGACCTTTGAAAGGTTATTAGCCTAGTTCGGTGCGATTAGAATCAGCTTGAGGTCTATGGATGGATTTATATGTGGATATGGGCTTTGTATCAGGGAAGTTGTGTTCATTTCAGCGTAGCTCTCATTATAGAGGAGTATTCAGACGTTGGGTGTTAATTCGTTGTCGGCTATTTCATGCAATGCTATGTTGTGCCGTGTGAGTTGCGAAACGGCTGTGTAATTTCTTATGTGTTGAGGTTCCGCGTAGCGAGGGTGTTATGTGAGCAGTACGGCTCTTTAGTTTTAGAACACATATCACACCTCAGTTGTGCTTGAGTTTGTTGGCTTATGCCGCCATATGTCCCCTCAGGGATGGTATTATGCACTTAGTGTGCTTGTGACCGATATCCAGTATGTTGTTGTAATGAGCAATTTAGCTCGATGTGTACCTCCTTATGTGAATTTTATGTGTGGATCGGGTGGCACGCCTCCATGGGTATGTTGTTTGGATTGGGTTACGCACCGCAACAGTGTGATGTTGAGTACAGTTCCCCATATCTGTTTTTATGTGTTTTGTTTCCTCTTTTCCTGAGAGGAACTTATATTAGTTGTGTGCCCGCGTCGCATGCATGATTGGCGAGTGGGGTGTCTGTTCAAATATGTTGACCGCGTTGCATGTATGATTCCCGAGCGGGGTAATTGGAATTCCTTTTCAGAGTTCGTTTTCCTTTTGAATCGCGTTCGAGTTGGTAGCCTATGGGTACATTGTGGCATCATACGAGCCTTTTGGTCATGTCTAGGGTGGCTTGTTGCCTGAGCAGTTCGTACTGGGTGATACAAGGTTATTTGACCTAGGATCAGTGCAATCGGATGGTATGAAGTATATTAAAGAGCAAAGATCATTATTTAAGTTCAGAATGAAGTAATGTTCTTGTCAGGACCGTAGCCTCAATGATTTGTTGACTTGGCAGTTGGTTATGAATTTCTACGCGTCTCCTCCGTCGTGGCAGTATTGTAAGAGTGGGAACAAGATTTATATATAACTTGGGGTGCGTTGTGAGCATCCGATTCGGGGAATGTTGGTTATTATGATCGGAGAATGTTATAATGGTCCTGTGAATGATGTGGGCCATGGTGAGAATTCAGCGAAGGTATGCAGTCATGTTTTGATACCTCGTGTAGTGATTGATACACTGTTCATATATTGGAAGCAGGCCTGACGGAGAATTCCGGATGTTGAATTGGGTCCTAAGCTTAATTATTCGAATAAAAGAGAATATTTCCATATTTGATCGAATAATTGTGCTCAATTGAGCTGTGGTAGCACGGGTAGGTGCTCAAGGTGTTAAACTGCAATTTCGGACCACTCCGGTGCAGTTCTTAGCATGTTCGAGGATGAACGTATGTTTAAGTGGGAGAGGATGTAATGACCCGACCGGTCGTTTTGAGCTCTAGCACGTCGTTCAACAGTTTGAGGCCATGAGCAGCTTCAGTTCAGGTACTATGACATGTACGCATTGCCGGAATTGAATCCCGGGAAGTTCGGAGTTGATTTGGAAAGAGAATTCTCATTTCGGAAGCCTTAAGTTGAAAAAATTGACTAAGATTGGATTTTTGGAGTAAACGACCTCGGAATCGAGATTCGAAGGTTCCAGTAGGTTCATATGATGATTTCGGACTTGGGCGTATCTCCGGACTGGGTTTCGGAAGACCCGGGAACGTTTCGGCACCCATTGTGGAAGTTAACATTTTGGAAGAAATTTCATAAGTTTGGGTTGAAGTGCATTTCAGGGTTATTGATGTCTGTTTGGGATTCCGAGCCTGGGAGTAGCTCCGTATGGGGATTCTGGAGTTGGGAGCGCGATCGGAAGTGAATTCGGATGTCCGTGGGTCATTTTGGAGTCATTTGGCTAAAGATAAAGATTTGAAGGTTTTTGAGAAGTTTGACCGGGGGTGGACTTTTTGATATCGAGGTCGGAATCGGATTACGAAAGTTGGAGTGGGTCCGTAATGTCGAGCATGACTTGTGTGCAAACTTTGAGGTCAATCGGACGTGATTTGATAGGTTTAAACATCAAAAGTAGAAGTTTGAAATTCTAAAGTTCATAAAGCTTGGATTGGAGGTCGATTCGTGGTGTTAGCGTTGTTTGATATGATTTGAGGCCTCGAGCACGTCCCTAATGTGTTTTGGGACTGGTTGGTATGATTGGTTGGGGTCCCGGGGGCCTCGGGTGGATTCTGGGTGGTTAACAGATCGAACATGGAATTTTTGAAAGGCTGAATTTGTTGGTTGCTGGTATAACCGCACCTGCGAGACTTGGGCCGCAGGTGCGGAGCCGCAGAAGCGGCCAGAGGAGCTGCAGATGCGGTTTTGAATCAGAAGCGAAGGAACCGCAGATGCGGTAGAAGGGCCGCACCTGCGGAACTGCAGAAGCGGTCAAGGGACCGCAGGTGTGGAAGTGCTGGAGGCAGTAAGTTCTTCTAAAATCGGGGGTTTGGTCACTTTTCCCCCATTTTTTCATTGGTTGTGGACGATTTTGGAGAGCTTCAAGTGGGGTTTTTCATCATCAACGACAAGGTAAGCTAATCCCGCCTATCTTGAGTTAAATATATCGATTATGTATGGATTTTAGCAGATAAATTGGTAGAAATTTGGGGGTTTGAGGTAAACCTAGAAAATTAATATTCTTAGAATTTGACTACGATTTTGGGTATGAAATTGAGAGTAATTTATATATTTGAGTTCGTGGAGTTACGGGTAAGCTTAACCTTCGAAAATTTTCGGAATCCAGGCACGTGGGCCCGAGGGCGATTTTGTCAACTTTTCGATCGGGGTTAGGAATTGTTGTAAATTGGATTGTAATGAGTAATTGAACATATATTAATGGATTTGCATAATTATTGGCTAGTTTGGAGCGTTGTGCATCAATTTGAGTCTTCGGAGGGGCGTGGAATGTCGGTTATGATCTTCGGAGCGAGGTGAGTCTCCTTTCTAACCTTGTAAGAGGGAATTGTCCCCATAGGTGAGTTAATTGGTTATGTGCTCCTATTTGTGAGGGCTACGTACGCACGAGGTGACGAGAGTCCGTGTGTAGCTACTATTATGCTTATGTCCGGGTAGTCTAGGACCCAAAAGCATGCTTACTTGTAATAAATGCAACCTTGTTGACAAATTTAAGAACGCTTAAAACATATCGAATGTGTACATGAATTTCTAAAAGACTAGATATCATTACTTGACTTTTAAAAGAGAAACTTGCCTTCTTCCTGAATATTTGCTCCTTGATGAATTATTGATTTGATTGTTTGAATGTGTTTATCTATTGTGCAACGGGCCGAACGCATCGGTAGATTAAATAGATGCATCTATGGTTCGCGCCATTCGACCCTCTGGCAGTGCACAGTTTAAATAATGTTGGATCGGGCTGTACGACCTCGGCATGATTTGCGCATGCTTGTATTGCTTGCCTTGAAATTTATTGATATTGCTATTTCCTCTCCCGACTTGAGATAATTGTTAATTAATTGATTATGAATCCGGAGACTTTAAATAAAAAGAAACTTTCACCTGTTTAGTGACTCATTTGAATCTACTATTGTTCTTAATAAATCCGTGAGTCATCGCATTAATAATATTATTACTGGACCTTTAGTAAGTGTCGAAGTTGCCATCTCGTCTCTACTTCTTCGAGATTAGGCGAGATACTTACTGAGTACATGTTGTTTACGTACTCATACTACACTTGCTGTGCATTTTTGTTGCACAGGTTTATTTGCGACTAGTGGCTTAGTGGCATAGCGGCATGGTTGATACGGTGACTTAGGTGAGCTGCACTTATCAAGACGACCCGCAGCCAGCAGAGTCTCCTTCAGAGTATTGTATTGTATTTTTATTTCTGTCCACTTTGTATACCGGACAGTTACTGTATTTTATTTCATTCCCTAGTAAATGCTCATGCACTTGTGACACCGGGTTCTGGGATGTCTATGGGTTTATTCAGAAATTTAAAATTGTTAAATGTTTCATGATTTATTCAGTGGAATTTATTATGTATTGTTTAAACGTATAATAGAAGTGATTTCAGAAATATTTAATACGAGAAGTTACTAACTATTTGATGTTCGCTTGCCTGACAATGGTGTCCGGCGCCATCACGACCCTTAGTGGATTTTGGGTCGTGACAGGTATTGTGGAACCAAGTGTTGAAGTAAGACTTGTTGTTGTTATTTCTATCTCCCTATTATTGTTCTCTCTGTTTGGGTGAGGTAGAGTGATAAAGCACGAAGAGTGATGCCGTGCACGTTTCTATTATTTATGTGGTGAGGTAGAGTGATAATGCACGAAGGGTGATGCCGTGCACGTTTCTATTATTGATTATCTGGCGAGGTTGAGAGCAAAAGCATGAAAGGTGATGCCGTGCATTTTTCATTTGCTGTGCTTACTTGTTATTACCTGTTCAAGGTGTAATAGTTGTTTAAATTCCTCTACTGCTGTGATTCTTTATTTAGGTACCCCCTTAGCATGTTTCCCCTCCCGTTATATCTGCTTAGCTTCTATTAATTGTTATTTCTGTTAGCATATTGTTTAACTGCACAGGTTTATGTATGTGTCTTGTCCTAGCCTCGTCACTACTTCGCCGAGGTTAGGCTCGGCATTTACCATTACATGGGGTTGGTTGTACTGATATTGCACTCTACACTTTCTGTGCAGATTCCGGTACTGGACCGTGTTGACCCGAGTTGAGTTGCTGCCTTCAGACCCACAGGAGACCCAAGGTAGATCTGCTGGCGTTTGCAGACCCTGGAGTCCCCTTCCAATTATTCCAATTTACTATTCTTTTAATTCAAAGACAGTTGTACTTTCTTTCAGCCAATATTTGTAGTGATTCTTAGAAGTTCGTGAATTGTGACACCAGTCTCTCTGGGTAGTTGTGTATAAACACTTGGGTATTTTGAAATTCGGCACTCTTTTAATCTGTTTTGGTTTAATTGCTGTTACTTACTGATTTGGTCAAGGGTTAGCGTATTAAATCCTTAACTGTTGGCTTGCCTACCATCCGAAAAAGTTAGGCGCGATCACTGTCCCGACGGTGTGAAATCGGGTTGTGACAATTCTGGAATTGCTACTTATTAACCGCTATAAGCCAATATATTATAATAGAGAAGTGTAAAACAGTAGAAAATTTATATCTAGAACAATTTGCCATAATTAAATACTTTAAAATTTTGATTCCTATATATTATGCTGCACGTCTATCATCTTAAAGTATATTCTCCAGTTTTTTATGCTGGATGTGTACAATCCATTTTTTTACTAGATTTGAGCGATTTATTGATTGAAATAACGTTATAGGATTGGAGTTTATGTTTTTTATGGTGTATTTTTATGTATAATAAGTTAGATTTCATAATTTTTGTTGATTTCTAGTATAATTAGGTGGAGTTTTTATTTTTGTTTGGTTCCTATGTATTATGTTGGAAATGCTACTTATGAAGCGATATAAGCCAGTATATTATAATGGAGAAGTGTAAAATAGTGGAAAATTTGTATCTAGAACAATTTGCTGGAATTAAATACTTTAAAATTTTGCTTCCTGTATATTGTGCTGGAGGTATATCATGTGAAAGCATATTTTCGAGTACTTTATGCTGGATGTGAACAATCCAGTTTTTTTTGCTAGATTTGAGCGATTTATTGATTGAGATAAAGTTTTAAGGATTGGAGTTTATATTTTTTATGGTGTGTTTTTATGATAATAAGTTAGATTTCACAATTTTTGTTGATGGTATTCTAGTATAATTAGCTAGAGTTTTTATTTTTATTTGGTTCCTGTGTATTATGCTGGAAATGCTACTTATGAAGCGATATAAGCCAGTATATTATAATGGAGCAGTGTAAAACAGTGGAAAATTTGTATCTTGAACAATTTGCTTGGAATTAAATATTTTAAAATTTTGAATTACAGATATTTCTAATATAAAATGCTTGGAGTTTGTGAAATTTACATATTAATTCATAAAAGTTCAGTATATTATACTGTGTTCAGTTCTGCACCACTTTATAAAATTATTTTTTCTAGTGTTACGTAAAAGATACATCCAGTACTATATGATGGAGAGTTTTTAGTTTTCACATATCTAACCATAAAAGTTTAGTCATTATTCTATGATTTCTTGAATTTCAAGAGGAATTATTATCAAAAAATAACGCACAAAAAGATTTAAACAAAAACATATTATATTAATGGAAAATAAAACTACATAATTAAAATACTTCCAATATAATCTACTGTAGTTTAAAGGTTTATACACCATAAAAGAAACAAAACAAAAAACTAATCATCCATATCGTCACTGTCAAAGTGACGATCTGCTCCAGAACCACCGTAAGAGCCATCTCGGGCTATCACCTCCAGCCTATCCAGCTTGTCGTAATTTTTTCTAAATCCTTTTCATACTTCTCTATGAACTCTTCAAACTTCAACTCAAATGCTTCTATAATATCTTGTTTGATTTCATCAATTATGTTCTGATCAGGGCATCCATTTTTTTTCCTTCTGTTTTATGGATTAAAAATAGATGCGTTTGAGTGAATAAATCCACAAGCGATAGCCTACTTATATAGTGGATAAAAACGTCTAAAGTCTATATTAAAAGACAGAAGGCAATTTGAACGTCAAGTGTAAACAAAAAGATTCATGAATCCCAATTTTATGAAAAGAGTGAAAATGTAATTATTACTGTAACACAACTCCCAACGTAAAATATAAATTACTTTTTGTGGTTAAAAATGCATGAATGACTGCACCCAATAGTTATATAAAGTATTGAAATTTAGACGAAATGATGAAATGTTATAGGCAACTATATTAGAATCACTTGTATGTTACGTCGTAAAAGTAGCTATTACGTCATAAAATATCATATTTATTACGTAATACAAAGCAATGTGTATCATATTCCAGCAAATTATTCTGGATCAAAATTCTCCGTTATTTTGCATATCTCCATTATAATATAGTGACTTATAGGGCTTCATAATTGCATTTGCAGTATAATATACAGGAAAAAAACAAAATAAGAAATCCAGCAAATTATAACAGAAAAACATGAAGAAAAATTATGAAATTCAACTTATCATCCATAAAATATAGACTCCTATTAAAAGAGTGAAAATATAATTATTAATGTAACACAACTCCCAACGTATAATATAAATTACTTTTTGTAGTTAAAAATGCATAAAAGACTGCACCCAATTGTTATGTAAAGACTAGAATTTAGACGAAATGATAAAATATTATAGGCAGCTATATTAGAGTCACTTGTATGTTACGTCATAAAATCGCTATTACGTCATAAAACACCATATTTATTACGTAATATAAAGCAATGTGTATCATATAATAAGTAAAATAAAAATTACAACTTCTGCATTGTTTTACCCTTCTCCATTATAACATACTGATTTATCCAGCATAATATACAGGAAACAACCTATGAAATCCAACTTATTATCCATAAATCAATAAATCTCTTCAAATCCAGCCAAAAAAAACTGGATTGTACATATCCAGGCTGGAGAAAATCCTTGCAGGTGATATACCTCCATCATAATATACAGGAAGCAAAATTTTAAATTCTTTAATTCCAGCAAAATATACAACTTCTCCGTTGCTTTACACTTTTCCATTATAATATAATGGCTTATAGCGTTTCATAAGTAACATTTCCAGTATAATATACTGGAACAAAACAAAATAAGAAATCTAGGTACTTATAATAGAATAGCATCAACAAAAATTATGAAATCCAGCTTATTATCTATAAAAACACACCATAAAAAATATAAACTCCAATTCACATTATACATGAAAATATAAAAATAGAAACACAAACACATGCTTAAAATATAAATTCCAGTATATTAATCTGCATTTTAATCCAAAATATCTTTTAATTGCAGCAAAAAACAAAAAAAATCATTTCCTGCTCTTTGCCTTGCGCATTCTTGAAACACAAGGTTTGTCTAATTATCCAATGGCCTTATCATATAATAAGTGAAAATAAAAATTACAGCGAAAAAAAAAATTTCATGAAAATCCAGCAAAACTTATGTCACGACCCAAATTCACTAAAGGTCGTGATGACGTCGGACGCCACTGTCAGGCAAGCCAACCCAAACTTATTTAATTAAATTCTCATTTTAATACTCTTGAAAACTATGACTTTTCTTCAAATTTACCAATTTAAGAAGATAATTGCTTCAAGTCAAATTAAATAATAAGCAATTAATACAAAATACTCCATAACCATCCCAGAACCCGGTGTCACAAGTGCATGAGCAATTTCTAAGAAATATCGAATAAAGTACAACAGCTGTCCGGAATACAATTGGACAGAAAATAAATAAAATCCTGAGAGAGACTATACTAGCTGCGGGTCGCCTCGAGGAAATACAGCTCACCTAGTCTCCGTGTCAACCATGCTGCTACGCCTGCTAAGCCATTAGTGGCGCGTGTGCCTGTGCAACAAAAATGCACAGAAGTGTAGTATGAGTACCAAAACAACGTGTACTCAGTAAGTATCCCACCTAATCTCGAAGATGTAGAGACGAGATGGCAACTTCGACACTTACTAAAGGTCCAGTAATATTATTATTAGTGCGATGACTTACGTGTTTATTAAGAACAACAGTAGATTCAAGTAAATTACTAAACATGTAAAAGTTCTTCTTTGTTAAAAGTCTCCGGATTCATAATCCATTAATTAACAAATTTTCTCAAGTCGGGAGAGCAGATGTTAGTATCAACAAATATCAAAGCAAGCAATACAAGCATGCGCAACTCATGCCGAGGTCGTACGGCCCGATCCAACAATATTTAAAATGTGCATTGCCGAGGGTCGAGCGGAACGAACCATAGATGCATCTATTACTCCGCTCGCGAATCATACATGCGACGCGGTCAAATATAAAAAAATACGACAATCAGTAAATCTTGAATTTATCAGGGAACAATTATCCAAGGATAAGCCAAATTCTCTTTTAACAATTCAAGAAAAATGGAGTTTAATCTTCTTAGGAATTCATTTACCAACTCGACAGGATTTAAGAAATTCAATTGTTAATAAGATCAAAGATATTCCAAGTATAGCATGCTTTTTGGGTCCTAAACTACCCAGACTTACACATATTAGCAGCTACGCACGGACTCTCGTCACCTCGTGCGTACGTAGCCCCCACAAATAGGAGCACATAACCAATTACTTCACCTATGGGGACAATTCCCTCTTACAAGGTTAGAAAGGAGACTCACCTCGCTCCGAAGACCCATAACTGGCATTCTACGCCCTTCCGAAAACTCAAATTGATGCACAACGCTCCGAAACTAGCCAATTGTTATGAAAATCCATTAATATACGACAAACTACTCATATTAATCCAATTTATAACAATTCCTAACCCGGATCGATCAAAAGTTATAACAATTCCTAACCCCGATCAGAAAGGTGACAAAAATGCCCTCGGGCCCACGTGCTCGGATTTCCAAAATTATCGAAGAATAAGTTTACCCATAGCCTCACGAACTGAAATATATAATTTTCTCTTAATTCCATACCCAAAATCATGGTCAAATTCCAAAAATATAAATTTCTAGGTCTTTCTACCAAAACCCCAAATTTCTACCAATTTACATGCTAAAATCCATACATAGTCAATGTATTTAACTCAAGATGGATGGGATTGGCTTACCTTATCGTTGATGATGAAAAATCCCACTTGAAGCTCTCCCAATAATCGCCCAAGCCAAGAAAATATGAGAGAAAATGGCCAAATCCCGATTTTTAAAACACCTCTCTGCCTCCTGCACTTTCCGCACCTGCGGTCCCTTGATCGCTTCTGCGGTTCCGCAGGTGCGAGCCAGCCCACCACTTCTGCGGTTTCCTCCAGGCTCCCCTTTTCCGCTTCGGCGCCTCTATTCCCGCAGATGCGGTCCCGCTTCTGCGGCCAAACGAGCGCATCTGCGGTCCCAACTCCCTTTTGCCAAAACCGCATCTGGGACTATTGGGCCGCTTCTGCGGCCCTATTCTCACAGGTGCGGTTACACCAGCAACTTCAGCCTTCCAAAAATTCCATTTTCGATCCGTTAACCACCCGGAATCCACCTAAGGCCCCCGGGACCCCAACTAATCATACCGACCAGTCACAAAATACATTACGGACCTGCTCGAGGCCTCAAATCATATCAAACAACGCCAAAACCAAGAATCGACCTCCAATTTAAGCTTTATGAACTTTAGAATTTCAAACTTCTACTTTCGATGTTTAAACCTATCAAATCACGTCCGATTGACTTCAAATTTTGCGCACAAGTCGTATTTGACATCACGAACCTACTCCAACTTTCTGAATCGGAGTCCGACCCCGATATCAAAAAGTCCACTTCCGGTCAAACTTCTCAGAAACCTTCAAATTTCTATCTTTAGTCAAATGACTCCAAATTGACCCACGGACCTCCGAATTCACTTTCGATCGCACTCCCAACACCAGAATCACCATACGGAGCTACTCCAGAATTAGGATTCCAAAACGGACATCAATAACACCGAAATGCACTTCAACCCAACTTATGAAATTTCCTCCAAAATGCTAACTTCCACAATAGGCGCCAAAATGCTCCCGGGTCATCCAAAACCCGACCCGGGCATACGCCCAAGTGCGAAATCATCGTACGAACCTGATGGAACCTTCAGATCCAGATTTCGATGTCGTTTACTCTGAAATCCAATCCTTGTCAATTCTCTCAACTTAAAGCTTCCGAAATGAGAATTTCCCCTCCAAGTCAACTCCGAACTTCCCGAAATTTAATTCCGACCATGTGTACAAGTCAAAATGCCTGAATTGAAGCTGCTCATGGCCTCAAACTGCTGAACTGCACGCTAGGGCTCAAAGCGACCGGTCGGGTCGTTACATCCTCTCCCACTTAAACATACGTTCGTCCTCGAACGTGCTAGGAACTGTGCTGGGGTTGTCTGGAATCACTGCTTAATACCTCGTGCACCTACCCGTGCTACCACAACTCAGTTGGGCACACCAGCTCGATCAAATCTAAAGATGAGCTCTTTCATTTAGGCAAACAAGCCTTGGAGCCCAGTTTCAACATCCGAAATCCTCTGCCAGGCCTGCTTTCGACACATGAACACCGAATCAATCACCACACGCCGCACCAAAACATGACTGCGTATCTTAGCTGAATTCACACCTTGCCCCACTTTACTCACGGGACCACAATAGCATTCTCTGATCGAATAACTCGAAGTTCCACGAATCTGATGCTCCCATTGCACCTCATGACCTACATAGGTCTTGCTCTAACTCTTACAATACCGCCATAAAGGAAGAGATGCGTAGAAATTCATAACCAATTGCCGAACCAACAAATCATTGGGTCTATACTCCCGTCAGGAACCATCACCTCATCTTGAACCAAATAATGGCCTTAGCTCCTTAATGTACTTCATATAATCCGATCGCACTAATCCTAGATCCAGTAACCTTATCTTACTCTGTACGAATTGCTCAGGCAGCAAGTCACCCCTGACATGACCAAAAGTCTCATATGATGCTACAACGTGCTAATAGGCTACCACTCGAACGCGATACATAAGGAAAATGAACATTGGAAGGGACTACTCAAATCACGGAACTAATATGAACTTTCCTCAGAAAATGGAGAAACGAAACACGTAGAATGGAATACAAGGGACTGTAATTATCATCACACTGTTGCTGCGTGCAACCCGATCCGCACATAAGACTCATATAAGGAGATACACATCGAGCTGAATTGCTCATCACAACAAGATACCGAATATCGGTCACAAGCACGCTAAGTGCATAATACCATCCCCGAGGGAACACATAGTGCCATAAGTTACAAACTCAAGCACAACTGAGGTGCAATATATGATCTGAATCTCAAGAGCCATTTTGCTCATATAACATCATCTCTACGCGGAACCTCAATACATAAGCAATTTCCCAAGCCATCTCACAACTCACACGACACAATATATTATTACATAGAATAACTGACGATGAAATAACACCCTGACCGCACTTTCATGAGGAGCGCATTATTGAAATGGACACATCTGGCCTGACATAGAGCCCATATTGACATTTAAATCCATCCATAGACCTCAAGCTGATTCTGATCGCACCGAACTAGGCTAATAACCTTTCAAAGGTCCATAAATACTCCTCTTTCTCTCATAACACATAGGAACAACCATCATGACCGGAGTAATCATCCACAGTCCACATCCCAATAAACCGAGTGCCCTCCAGGCATAAATTCTCAAATTAACGATATCGCCACAATCTCCATACTTGGTTTCATTCTCCAATCAATCAGTGACTACATGCCACACTTGTACAATCTTCCCGTGGAACACGCCCCCACGGCCTTTCGTAGCAGATAATAGGTCTGTACATCCAAACCACCGGCCGCACTAATGCTGAAAAGCGATCAAGAATCCTTAACCAGGATGCAAAGCCTTTTTCACAAAACACCGATCTCAGGCGACGCTGAAGACAATACCATCTTACTTTAATCATCAAAACTACTTTCCTGCTCATCCGAGCTCGTGACATTCTTGTCAACACCGAACTGTAACCTTGATCCTCACTTCAAATTCCACACCACTCACCGCACCCAACACGCAATTGTACGATAGAACACGATTTTCATTATAACTCCGGAACCACTAATAGATTAACATTTCATCACATCAAAACTGTTCACTTAGCTCGCTTCAGGAGAACCATTGTGACACACAGATGAATCCTCATAACTGTAGACTCTCATTTGTGGTCTTAAGCCACCATAGCCCTTCCGGGACCCACCTACACATGACAGGCCATAACAGTAGGATACTTCTGAATAACATCAATTACGGCGGCCGACAAGCCTCACATGTGCCGCCACAAATTACTTGCATAACTTGATCGCGCTGAAGGGACCGATCACTGCCACTAATATTCCAATTCAACTATGGCTAATCAATCTATCTTCTTCCAATTTATCCATGATTGCCTTAGAAATAATAACTCCATTCAACACATAGCATACTCCATCCGCACTCATCTCGAGTGACCTTGACTCACGAGACCATGCTGTCTCAATTACCACGAACCACTTCATACCTCCCAATTCCTAACCTGCAAGTCAAAACATCATAGAACCTTCTGTGCCCCTTCTCATAAGCTGCTACAAGACTTGATTCTTAACTGTATCTATTGGCTCGAAGCCATTAGGCACCACACTTTACCCCTTTGAATCCACTAGGACCGTTGTTGAGAGCCACCCGCTCCGACTTGGCCCCGAATGTCATCAACCCCATAATCTTCTAGCACATGAATACCCTCTCGACGAAGCACCCGACAGACTCACTTCCCTCGAAACCCACATCTATACAAGGCATAAATACTGAATCCTTCCCCAAGGCTGAACATGGGCCAACAAGGCCAACCATAACACACCTTTAACAATTCTTTTGCTCAATCACTGCTTATGTTCCTTTCCTGTAGCTGAAATAACTCATCAATATGCTAATAATCAGAAATCCCGCAAGTAGTTAACCATCCAAACCTAATCATAGGCAGTGGGACTCTTCCACTTATCTTGAAGCCATTATTACACAGCTCTGGACATCACCAGGATCCTTGATTTCTTATTGACATAACCTTACGCAATCAACCGCAAAAATTCTCGGAATCTTTTCTGTAAAACCCCTTTTTATACCCCGAATCATCAACCACGTTCACACGATCGATCTCGTTGCTGCATAGCCAATAAAACCCTTTGTAAAAACTTCGCCAACCATGCGACTGCCATCCTTCTCACTGGAGATATCCGCCTGTGGGATCTACGTGCCGACGCCTTCCAACACCGCTACACGGGGTGCAAACACCACGACATTAATGACCCATCCTGAGTCCAAGCTCACCCTCTAGCTGTACGAGTCCATTCACCCCCCGTGGACACCAATTAAGTATGGGGCAACATCCTTCCCATTCAAAGTTAGGTTGTATTTTTCTCCATTTCTAGTAGCTCCTTTCCGTTATAACAAATCTCATGCCGCATAATAGCCCATACTTCAAATTAATCCGTAGGCCCAAATCACCAATCACTAAAATTCCCAAATCACTCCAAACTCTCCCACTTTGGCGAAACTCACCCCTTTAGTCGACTACTCGACCTTTGCTTTTTATACCTGGCCTTCTAGAAATTCTAACCACCACCTGACACTCCCAACATGTCCTTCCTCATCCTTTGCTGCTCATTCATTGCCTTAAATGAAATCTATCTCTGTGGCACTTGGACTCGCAATTGCTGCTAACTTTAAACATTTTCGAAGATCATCTTCCTCGAACCGTCGACATTAGTAACACTGATTCAATCCTGAACTACCGCACCCTACGGTATCTGACAGCTACATCTTCAATACTATTTCACAATGTCTTACCCCCAAGGCGAATTGTAGAAAATCATAACATAGGCGAACTTAGTACGTTCAATTAGGGCCACGACACCTCATCATAGAAGAAAACTCCACCACGCTCGCAAACACCAAGTCTTGTTACTCCATCAGCCCACATCTGACCATTCTTAGTCCGATTTCCCTTCCCTTGCCGGGAATAAAATACCGAACCTCTAGATCATGCACTGAGTAAACCTCCCTTCAAGTCATTCAGTGCCCCGACACGTAGGCAAACATCCTACCATCATATCAATACTGCGGAACAATCGTTCATAGCATCATGGCAACTTGTGCCTAGCCTCAGAGCTCTTAGAAGCACCGCTACTGAGCCGAAACGACAGAATATCCTTTCACAAGGTGGCGATAATAGCCCAGACAACTATGCAGGGAAAAACATCCCGCACCACATCGGTAGTACAATTACAATTCTTCAATTCTCGATTTATAACCAGCGGTTCGCGTCGCGTAAGATTGAGTAGGAAGGAAGTAGGGGCATATGCCTAAAGGGAAGTACTCCTAACAGTCCTGCAGCCTCCCGAAGATAAGTACAGACGTCTCTGTACCGATCTGCGAGACTCAACTAGACTTGCTCATCGTGAGACCCTAGGAACCTAGTGCTCTGATACCATGTTGTCACGACCCAAATTCAGTAAAGGTCGTGATGGCGCCGGACGCCACTGTCAGGCAAGCCAACCCAAACATACCTAATTAAATTATCATTTTAATACTCTTGAAAACTATAACTTTTCTTCAAATTTACCAATTTAAGAAGATAATTGCTTCAAGTCAAATTAAATAATAAGCAATTAATACAAAATACTTAATAACCATCCTAGAACTCGGTGTCACAAGTGCATGAGCAATTTCTAAGAAATATCGAATAAAGTACAACAGCTATCCGGAATACAATTGGACAGAAAATAAATAAAATCCTGAGAGAGACTATACTAGCTGCGGGTCGCCTCGAGGAAATACAGCTCACCTATTCTCCGTGTCAACCATGCCGCTACGCCTGCTAAGCCATTAGTGGCGCGTGTGCCTGTGCAACAAAAATGCACAGAAGTGTAGTATGAGTACAAAAATAACGTGTACTCAGTAAGTATCCCGCCTAATCTCGAAGAAGTAGAGACGAGATGGCAACTTCGACACTTACTAAAGGTCCAGTAATATTATTATTAGTGCGATGACTCACGGGTTTATTAAGAACAATATTAGATTCAAGTAAATTACTAAACATGTAAAAGTTCCTCTTTATTAAAAGTCTCCGGATTCATAATCCATTAATTAACAAATTTTCTCAAGTCGGGAGAGCAAATATTAGTATCGACCAATATCAAAGCAAGCAATACAAGAAGGCGCAACTCATGCCGAGGTCATACGGCCCGATCCAACAATATTTAAAATGTGCGCTGCCGAGGGTCGAGCGGCACGAACCATAGATGCATCTATTACCCTGCTCGCGAATCATACATGGGATGCGGTCAAATACAAATAAACACGACAATCAGTAAATCCTGAATTTATCAGGGAACAATTATCCAAGGATAAGCGAAATTCTCTTTTAACAATTCAAGAAAAATGGAGTTTAATCTTCTTAGGAATTCATTTACCAATTCGATAGGATTTAAGAAATTCAATTGTCAATAAGATCACAGATATTCCAAGTATAGCATGCTTTTTGGGTCCTAAACTACCCGGACTTACACATATTAGCAGCTACGCACGGACTCTCGTCACCTCGTGCGTACGTAGCCCCCACAAATAGGAGCACATAGCCAATTACTTCACCTATGGGGACAATTCCCTCTTACAAGGTTAGAAAGGAGACTCACCTCGCTCCGAAGACCCATAGCCAGCCTTCTACGCCCTTCCGAAAATTCAAATTGATGCACAACGCTCCGAAACTAGCCAATTATTATGAAAATCCATTAATATACGATAAAGTACTCATATTAATCAAATTTATAACAATTCCTAACCCCGATCGGAAAGTTGACAAAAATTCCCTCGGGCCCACGTGCCCGGATTTTCAAAATTTTCGAAGAATAAGTTTACCCATAGCCTCACGAGTTGAAATATATAATTTTCTCTTAATTCCAAACCCAAAATCATGGTAAAATTCCAAGAATATAAATTTCTAGGTCTTTCTACCAAAACCCCAAATTTCTACCAATTTATATGCTAAAATCCATACATAGTCAATGTATTTAACTCAAGATGGATGGGATTGGCTTACCTTATCGTTGATGATGAAAAATCCCACTTGAAGCTCTCCCAAAAATCGCCCAAGCCAAGAAAATATGAGAGAAAATGGCCAAATCCCGATTTTTAAAACACCTCTCTGCCTCCAGCACTTTCCGCACCTGCGGTCCCTTGATCGCTTCTGCGGTTCCGCAGGTGCGAGCTAGCCCACCGCTTCTGCGGTTTCCTCCAGGCTCCCCTTTTCTGCTTATGTGCCTCTATTCCCACAGATGCGGTCCCGCTTCTGCGGCCAAATGACCGATTTTGCGGTCCCAGCTCCCTTTTGCCAAAACCACATCTGCGATTATTGGGCCGCTTCTGCGGCTCCGCACCTGCGACCCTATTCTCGCAGGTGCGGTTACACCAGCAACCAGCAACTTCAGCCTTCCAAAAATTCTATTTTCGATACGTTAACCACCCGGAATCCACCCGAGGCCCCCGGGACCCCAACCAATCATACCTCCCAGTCCCAAAACAATTACGGACCTGCTCAAGGCGTCAAATCATATTAAACAACGCCAAAACCATGAATCGTCCTCCAATCCAAGCTTTATGAACTCTAGAATTTCAAACTTCTACTTTCGATGTTTAAACCTATCAAATCACGTCCGATTGACTTTAAATTTTGTGCACAAGTCATATTTGACATCACGAACCTACTCCAACTTTCGTAATCGGATTCCGACCCCTATATCAAAAAGTCCACTTCCAGTCAAACTTCTCAGAAACCTTCAAATTTCTATCTTTAGCCAAATGACTCCAAAATGACCCACGGACCTCTGAATTCACTTCCGATCGCGCTCCCAACACCAGAATTACCATACGGAGCTACTCCCAAACTCAGATTCCCAAACGGACATCAATAACACCGAAATGCACTTCAACCCAACTTATGAAATTTCCTCCAAAATGCTAACTTCCACAATAGGTGCCAAAACGCTCCCGGGTCATCTAAAACCCAATCCGGGCATACTCCCAAGTCCGAAATCATCGTACGAACCTGCTGGAACCTTTAGATGCCGATTCCGATGTCGTTTACTCTGAAATCAAATCCTTGTCAATTCTCTCAACTTAAAGCTTTCGAAATAAGAATTTCCCCTCCAAGTCAACTCTGAACTTCCCGAAATTTAATTCCGACCACGCGTACAAGTCAAAATGCCTGAATTGAAGCTGCTCATGGCCTCGAACTGCTGAACGTCGCGCTAGGGATCAGAACGACCGGTCGGGTCGTTACAACTTACTTGCTTACAAATGAAAATACATCATCAAATTCAGTATATAAAGGAAGTGATTATGAAAATAATAAATGAAGTTTTTTATACATCCAGGATAAAATACTAGACAATATGATTCATATGATAGATCTCCAGCTAATTATACAGGAAGCAAAATTTTTGCAGTCTTTAATTCCAACGAATTGTTATGAATACAATTTCTACGTTGTTTTATCATTCTCCATTATAATTATCACGATCCAAATCTACCATGTCGTGATGGCGCCTAACGTGGAACTAGGAAAGCCGACCCTTTCATCAAACAATCCGATATTTCAAAATAAAGATTTCTTCAAGCTATGTAATTAATAAAAACTTCATACGATAAATCTGAATAACAAAATACGGAAGAAAAGCCCGACATTGGGGTATCACTAGTCATGAGCATCTACTAAACATTGTCCGAAAATGCTAAGACTAATATAGTCTGGAAAATAACTAATAATGTCTAAGGAAAGATAGGAGGGAGAAGAGCAAGGTTGCGATCGCCATGCAGCTACCTTGCTAACATCACAGATCCGCGACGGATGAAAAATCAACGATCGCTAGCACGTCCAGCAACTCGGGCTATTAGTGAAAACAGGGTGCTCAGCCCAAAATATCATTTTATGCATCAAAACGGGATAACAAAGACTGAATTATGAAAACAGTAAACACAGCATGACTGAGTATGGAACTTAAATCGAAACAGTGAGAGGATAATAAGAAAAGGCCCCTAAGGGTCCAAACAGCTTTGGCACAAGGCCCAAATATGGCATTCAGCCTGATTATAGAAATTTTTACTGAAACACATAAGTATCATATAGTTTTCAGTCAAATACGTAACTTTATAGTTGCTACGGGACGGAACAAGTCACAATCCCTAATAGTGCACGCCCACATGCTCGTCACCTAGCATGTGCTTCGCCTCAAAATAGCAAAACGATGTGCAATGTGGGGTTTCATACCCTCAGGACTAGATTTACAATCATTACTTACCTCAAATCGATCAAATCCCTACTCCGACGCCCTAGCCTCTGGAATCGGCCTTCGAACATTCTGAGTCTGACCAAAAGTAATACAATGTAATCGATATAGGCCAATTAACAAATTCCATACGAAAAATTATCAATTTAGACAAAAATGCCGAAATTCACCCAAACTCGGCCCCCGGGCCCACGTCTCGAAAGCCGACAAAAATCACAAAACTAGAAATTCCTTTCACTCACGAGTTTATTCATATCAAAATCTTCAAAATCCGACATCAAATGGTCTCTCAAATCTTCAAATCAAACTCTCCAATTTCCAAGCCCTAACCCCTCAACTTCATCCCTAATTTCTACTAATTACATGCTTAAACCACTGAAAAATACCATATTCACGAGTATTGAGCTCAAGTAACTTACCTCAATGAGTATCCCCTTGATTCCCTCTTCAAAACCCTCCAAAAAAGCTCCAAGTACGAACAAGAATGGTGGAAAATAACTCAAATTCGCGAAAGGGTTCAATTTATGCCTTCTGCCCAGGAATTTCCGCACCTGCGCAACTGTTTTTGCGGTCCAGACACCCGTACCTGCGATTTTCACTTAATCGCCCAGAACCGCTTCTGCGGTCAATTTCCCGTACTTGCAGTCTCGCAGGTGCGCTCCACCTTCCACACCTGCGGTCCTGTGTTTCCTTAGTCTTGGCCGCTTATGCGGCCCTTTCTTCGCTTCCGCGGGCCCAAACCTGCGGTCCCCAATCCGCAGGTGCGGTTATGACAGCTGAAGGATTTCCTCAAATCCCATCCTTGACATGTCAACCACCCGAAATCAATCTGAGGCCCTCGGAACCTCTACCAAACATACCAGCAAGTCACATATTAATATTCAAACTTAGTCGAACCTTCAGAACACTCAAAACAACATCAAAATACCAAATCACCCTCGGATTCAAGCCTAAGAACCTTTAAACTTCCAAATTCCGCAAACGATGCCGAAACCTATCAAACCTCGTCCGAATGACCTGAAAGTTTGTACACACGTCACAAATGACACTTCGGGCCTACTCCAATTTCCGGAGTTCCATTCCGACCCCGATATCAAAATTTTCACTGCCGATCGAGAATCGCCAAATTTCCAATTTTGCCAAGTCAAGCCTAATCCTACCACGGACCTCAAAATCTATTCCGGACGCGCTTCCAAGTCCAAAATCACCTAACGGAGCTAACCGAATCCTCATAATTCACATTTGAGATCATTCACACATAAGTCAACATCCGGTTGACTTTTTCAACTTAAGCGTTCTCAAAAGAGACTAAGTGTCTCAATTTACTCCAAAACCACTCCGAACCCGAACCAACCAACATGAAATGATAAAATACAGCTGAGGAACACATAAAGAAGCAGAAATGGGGGAAACGGGGCTATAACTCATGAAACGACCGGCCGGATCATGTTACACCCCATGTTTCCGTACGTGGAAGTACGCCATAAGTAAATTGATGGAAGCTCGAAAATGAGATGTTACATCCAACATTTCCGTATGCTAAAGTTTCGTCGTAAGCTAATCGATGTAAGTTCGGGAGTGAGATTATTTTGAGATTCTAAGCATTATGCTATTTCAAACAAGTGATGATTAAATTCGTAAAGGTGAGAGGATAAGCAAATCGAAAATAAATGAGTTTCGTCGAAGTTTGATAATTCGAGATAAAGTAAGTTCCGAGCTATAATACCCGGTATTTATGGACTAGTACCATACAAGGTACCACCAACCATCATAGTAAGGTGTATAAATTGTATAAAAGTGAGTAGTATTTTAGGTAATTTAAGATAATTCTTAATTGTGTGGACATTAATCCACGTGTAAGAAGCTATAATGACTGATCACCATCTAGTAGGTAGACGTGAACACACCTAAAGAAGAGATTCTCTTATGTTAGCAATTTGGATGCTTGGCAACATATTTCGATCAAAAGTGTTACTTGATTTGTTTTCAAAAGATTCAAGCATTTGTTGATATTACCTATAGAGTTGTTTGGTTTGTGGGAGGATCTTGAAATCTTGGGTTGTTGATATTTTGATTCAGAAGATAATTGCTATTCAACAACCACAAATCTTCACGTCATCTTGGACAGATTCTAGAACTTAACTTTTAGTACTAAATTATAGGATAAGAGTGTCATATATCTTGACGTGCAACTCGTTATATTTGAAGCTTTAGACTATGTTTTACCTAATAAATGCAGGATTGTGAATTTTCGGTGAGAAAGCTCAATTAAAAAGAGCTTGATTTGATGAAAGCAATTCATATGTGGAGAAGCCAAGCAACTAATAACCCACATTGTTGAAGTATGGTTTATGTTTCAGCTTTGCAGCCAAAAGAGATTTGAATCATATCTCGAGCCACTAAGCTTGTCCCCTAGTAATTTGGTTTTCCTTATAAAGGCAGTTTCTATAATGATTGGAGACTTCTTCGTAGTGAAGTAGGGTGGAAGAAGACTAGTTTTGGCATATAAGATTGAGGCGTGGAGGAGATTGTTCATGGATACAAGTAGAAAGTTAGCCTTAGAGGAATGTTAAGGCTATCCCTTCTTTCTTTTGGCATGATCTATACGAGACAAACGAAACGAGCAAATGCACAATTTCCATAAATGACTCTATTCAAGATGCCTGTGTTCTTGATTCCCCATGTGTCATATTATTCTATCATCTGTTCATGGGTCTCAGAAAGTACGTAAGTTGATAAAGTTTATTTCATGATATTAATCAAAGGCATAATGGTCTTATGACACTCCGAAAGATTTTATTGACGTACTTCTCATGCATTGCATTCATTTACATTGACCCATGACCAGATGGCATTATATACGCGTGTATATGTATGTGATATATGGGAAAAGGTTACGGTGTGATATACGCACCACCACCTGATCAGCTGGTATACGTTGATGATTTGCCCACAGTGGCCGAGATGATATGATGGGATGCCCTCCGAGGCTTGATGATGTTATGAACGCATATAACCATGCACGGTATGACATTTATACATATATGCATGACATTATAATATTAAATGATTCACCGAGTTATTCAGATACACATGTCGAGTCTTTTACTCCATGTTTCTGTCATGTCTATTGTTTACTGATTTTCATTCCTTACATACTCGGTGCATTATTTGTACTTATGTCCTTTTTGCCCGGAGACGCTACGTTTCATGCCCGCAAGTCCCGACAGACAGGTTGAGAGTCCTCCAAGTAGGCTATCAGCTCAGCCGAAGGTGTTGTTGCGCTCCATTTGCTCCAGAGTTGCTTATTTGATTAGTATGATTTGGACGTGTATTGTTAGTATGGCGGGGACCTGTCCCGACCTTTGTGGTATTTATCTACTCTTAGAGGCTTGTAGACATATGTCATGTACGTAAAAGCTCATATGGCCTTGTCGGCCTATGTTTAGTGTATGAGTGATCATTTCGGTCTTATAGGCCTGTATGTCTTATGTATAAGATGGTATCACATGTTTTATTCTAGTTATCCTACGGCAAACTTTCCGTCTCATTTACCTATGACAGCATGATACGAAAAGATAAGTTATGTTGGTACTCGGTTGAGTAAGGTACTGGGTGCCCATCGCTGCCCATCTGTTTGGGTCGTGACAGGTCGTTACATCCTCCCCCTCTTAAACAAACGTTCGTTCTCGAACGAGTCTAGAAACATACATGAAGCCTCAAACAGGTGTGGATATCTGCTCTGCATCTCCCGATCGGTCTCCCAAGTAGCCTCCTCCATGGGCCGACCTCTCCACTGCACTTTCACTGATACTATATCCTTTGATCTCAGCCTTCAGACCTGCCGCTCCAAAATAGCCACTGGCTCCACATCATAAGTCAAATCACCGTCTAACTGAACCGTGCTGAAATCCAAAACATGAGATGGATCGCCGACATACTTCCGGAGCATAGAAACATGAAATACCGGGTGCACACCCGACAAGCTAGGTGGAAAAGCAAGCTCATAAGCCACCTCCCCAATCCTCCGAAGCACCTCAAAAGGCCCAATAAACCGAGGGCTCAACTTGCCCTTCTTCCCAAATCTCATAACACCTTTCATGGGTGAAACCTTCACTAGAACCTTCTCCCCAACCATATAAGACATATCCCGAACCTTCCTGTCAGCATAACTCTTTTGTCTTGACTAAGCTGTATGAAACCGCTCCTGAATCACTTTCACCTTGTCCAAAGCATCCTGTACCAAGTCTGTACCCAAAAGCCTAGCCTCGTCCGACTCAAAACAACCTACTAGAGATCTATACCGTATCCCATATAAAGCCTCATATGGAGCCATCTGAATACTCGACTGATAACTGTTGTTGTATGCAAAGTCCGCGAGCAGCAGAAACTGGTCCCATGAACCCCCAAAATCAATGACACAAGCGCACAGCATTTCCTTCAATATCTGAATAGTGCACTCGGACTGTCCATTCGTTTGAGGGTGAAAAGCTATGCTTAATTTAACCTGAGTTCCCAGCTCTCGGTGTAAACTGAGTACCTCTATATAAAATGATGGAAACCGGGACACCATGCAGGCGAACAACCTCTCGGATATAAATCTCAGCTAACCGCTCTGAAGAATAGGAGTACACACAAGAATGAAGTGCACAGACTTGGTCACCCGATCCACAATCACCCAAATAGTATCGAACTTCCTTAATGTCCGTGGGAGTCCAACTAGAAAATCCATGGTGATCCGCTCCCACTTCCACTCTGGAATATCCATCTGCTAAAGCAAGCCACTCGGTCTCTGATGCTCATATTTCACCTGCTGACAATTGAGACACCGAGCTAAAAACCCCAGTATATCTTTCTTCATTCTCCTCCACAATAGTGCTGTCTCAAGTCCTGGTACATCTTCGCGGCACCCGGATGTATGGAATACCGCGAGCTATGGGCCTTCTCTAGAATCAACTCCCGAAGTCCATCTACATTGGGCACACATATTCGGCCCTGCATCCTCAATACCCCGTCATTACAAATAGTCACATCTCTGGCATCGCCGTGCTGAACTCTGTCCTTGAGGACAAGCAAATGAGGATCATCATACTGGCGCTCTCTAATACGATCAAACACGGAAGACTGAGAAACTATACAAGCTAAGATCCGACTGGGCTCCGAAATATCCAACCTCACAAACCGATTGGCCAAGGCCTGAACATCAACTGCAAGAGGTCTCTCCCCAACAGGAATAAATGCAAGACTGCCCATACTCACCGCCTTCCTACTCAAGGCATCGGCCACCACATTGACCTTTCCTGGATGGTACAAAATAGTGATATCATAGTCCTTTAGCATCTCCAACCATCTCTGCTGCCTCAAATTGAGATCCTTCTATTTGAACAAGTGCTGGAGGCTATGGTGATCAGTAAATACCTCACAAGACACACCATAGAGATAATGGCTCCAAATCTTCAACGCGTCAACAATGGCAGCCACCTCCACATCATGAACAGGGTAGTTCTTCTCATGGGGCTTCAATTGACGAGAATCATAAGCAATCACTCTACCCTCCCGCATCAACACACACACAATACCAACTCTAGAAGCATCACAATATACTGTATAGGAACCTGAAGCTGGTGGCAAAACTAACACTGGAGCTGTGGTCAAGGCAGTCTTGCGCTTCTGAAAGCTCGCCTCACACTCATCTGACCACCTAAAAGTTTTTTCAAGGGTGATGCAATAGATGAAAATCCCTGAACGAACCGAAGATAATAACCCGCCAATCTAAGAAAGCTATGAATCTCTATGGCTGAGGACGGTCTGGGCCAACTCTGAACCACCTCTATCTTCTTCGGATCAACCTGAATACCCTCACTAGACACCACGTGCCCCAAGAATGCCACTGAACTGAGCCAAAAATCACATTTAAAAAACTTTGCATAAAGCTTCTCCTCCCTCAACCGCTGCAATACAACTCTCAAATGCTCAGCGTGCTCCTCCTGACTGCGGAAGTACACCAGAATATCATCAATGAATACAATAACAAACGAGTTGAGATAAGGCCGAAATACGCTATTCATCAAATGCATGAACGCTGCTAGGGCATTGTTTAGCCCAAAAGACATCACAAGGAACTCATAATGACCATATCCGGTCCTGAAAGTTGTCCTAAGAATGTCTGAGTCCGTGATCTTCAACTGGTGATACCCTGACCTGAGATCAATCTTGGAGAACACCCTCGCTCCCTGAAGCTAGTCAAATAAATCATCAATACGAGGCAAAAGATACTTGTTCTTAATTGTGACTTTGTTCAATTGCCTGTAACCAATGCACATCCTCATCGTGCCATCCTTCTTCTTCTTCACAAATAGGACAAGCGCACCCCAAGGTGACACACTAGGACGAATAAACCCCTTATTAAGGAGTTCCTGAAGCCATATGATACGGTGGAATAGAGATGGGCTGAGTGCCCAGCACCAAATAAATACCGAAATCAATATCCCTGTCCGGCTGCATGACCGATAGGTCTGCAGGAAACACACCCAGAAAGTCCCACACTACCGGAACTGAATCAATGGAAGGGGTTCTGTACTGACATCCCTAACAAAGAGCAAATAAGAAAGACAACCCTTTCCAATCATCCGCTGGGCCTTCAAGAATGAAATCACCCTATTGGGAACATAATCTGTGAACCTCTCCACTCAATCCGTGGCACCCCTAGAATAGCTAACGTCACTATCTTAGCATGATAGTCCAAAATAGTATGACACGGAGACAACCAATCCATGCCCAATATCATATCAAAATCCACATCCTAAGAACCAAAAGGTCCACTCGGGTCTCCAAACCCCCAACAGTCACCACAAATGACCAATATAGGTGGTCAACAACAATAGTATCGCCCACTGGAGTAGATACACGAACAAATGAAACAAGAGACTCGCGGGGCTTATCTAAATAATGAGCAAAATATGATGACATATATGAAAAAGTGGAACTAAGATCAAACAACACAGAGGATGGCAAACTGAGACAATACCTGTGATCACTGCATCTAAAGCAATAGCATCTGGTTTGGATGGGAGTACATAGAAATAGGCCTAACCACCACCTGATCGACCTCCCCCTCTAGGGCGACCCCTAGCTGACTGTCCTCCACCCTTAGCTGGCTGGGCGGGTGGTGAAGTAACTGGTGCTGAAGTCGATGACCGAATCCCCTACTAAGGCGGACCCCCATGACGACGAGAACACTGCCTCCACATATGCCCAAACTGCCCACACTCATAACAACCCCCTAGTGGTGGTGACGAGGACTTAAGGGAACCCCTAGCACCGGGATGAGTGATAGAAGAACTTGGCATGGATGAACCCTGAACTAATGGAGCACGAGACAAATTTTGGGCTGGGAGGGCACTAAGTGATGAATGGACCTGATGAGAACTGTGAGAACCATGGCCCGATGATACCCCATGGTGAACTAGGCAAGCTGACCGAGCATGTCTAAATGGACGACCTCTACCGTGCTAAAACTGACCCCCATGAGGAGCACCCCCAAAACTACCGGATCCATGAAGCCTTTTGGCCTCCTTCTCCACTCGCTCCCGATGGAGAATCGACTCTATGTCCCGAGAAATGTTAACAACCTCCTCAAAAGAAGCACCAGATACCCTCTCGCTGGTCATAAGAATCTGCAACTGATACAAAAGGCCATCAACAAACCTCCTGATCCTCTCCATGTCTGTGGGAACCAACCAAATAGCATGATGGGCTAACTTAGAGAACCTCATCTCATACTACATCACAATCATATCATCCTGATGCAACTGCTCGAACTGCCTGTGCAACTCCTCTTTGCGAGATTACGGCACATACTTCTCCAAAAAGAGAACAGAGAACTGCTGCCAGGTGAGGGGCGTTGCACTAACAGGCATACGCCTATCTCATAAGCCTCCCACCAAGTAAAGGCAGCTCCAGAAAACTGAAAAGTAGTGAATGAGACCCCACTGGTCTCAAGAATACCGCTGTAGGAAGAATCCTTTGAAACTTGTCCAAGAAACCCTGGGCATCCTCGCCCTCTATACCACTGAATGTCGGAGGCTGAAGTCTACCAAACCTCTCCTATCTACGCTGCTCGTCATCAGGCATGACTAGTACCATATAATCCTGAGCAGGTGCAACTGGCTGGGCTGGTGGTGCCTCCGGTTATGCAATCCCTGAACAACCTGCTCAAGTGTATGAGAAGCAGGAGTCTGAGTGCCTCCCCCAGCTTGGGAAGTAGCTGTTGCAGTAGAAACTATGACCGCATGAGCAAGACTGGTGCACACGGTCAAGATCTGAGCTAAGGTCACCTGAAGACTTGGGATAACAATAGGCACAGCCGGTGCCTGAGCTAGTCTTGCTGGAGCGTCCACAACTAGGACCTGATCATGAACTGGGGCGGTTGGTGGATCTGTAGGTGCTGCCCTAGCTGCATTGCGGGCTATACCCCTAGCCCTACCGCGGCCTCGACCGTGACCTCGGCCTCTTGTGGCCCCAACTGGTGGTATTGGTGGTTGTCCGTCCTGACCGGTAGCACGTGTCCTCACCATCTATGAGAGAATAGAATAACAGAAGTTTAGTTACCAGAATCAACAGATTCGCACGACAAGAATTCAAGAATATGAAGTTTTCCTAAAGGTTCTCCAGCTTCTCGAAGATAAGTACAAACGTTTCCATACCGATCCGCAAGACTCTACTAAACCCGCTCATGACTCGTGAGACCTATGTAACCTAGGCTCAGATACCAACTTGTCACGACCCAAATCTACCTTGTCGTGATGGCACCTAACATGGAACTAAGCAAGCCAAATCTTTTATCAAACAATTCGATATATCAAAATAAAGATTTCTTCAAGCTATTTAATTAATAAAAACTTCATACTATTAATTTGAATAACAAAATGCGGAAGAAAAGCCCGACATCGGGGTGTCACTGGTCACGAGCATCTACTAAACACTGCCCAAAACTGCTAAGACTAATACAATCTGGAAAACAACAAATAATGTCTAAGGGAAGATACGAGGGAGAAAAGCAAGGCTACGATCGCCATGCAGCTACCTTGCTAACTTAACAGATCCGCGATAGATGAAAAATCAACGATCGCTAGCACATCCAGCAACCCCTGGATCTGAACACAAGGTGCAGGAGTAATATGAGTACGCTAACTCAGTAAGTAATAAAAGTAAATAAAGACTGAGCAATCAGAAATACATAGAGTCCACATCATGAACTTTTAGTAAGTACAACATGCTTTCAAATTAGTATGTGAGTCAAGTCATCTTGTTTAAAAATCCAGTTTCTATAAAACCGTTTAAAACATCTTACAAAAGTTTTCCAATAAAGTAATAAAATAGTGAGTGAAATGATGGAAACATAATTAGCCTCTCTGGCAAAACATTACTCGTGAACAGCCCCTCAGGCAAATATGAATCATAAACAGCCCCTCGGGCAAACCTAACAATCGCTTGTAAACAGCCCCTCGGGCACAACATGAATCAAGAACAGCCCCTCGAGCAAAACATCATATCACTCACTCAGGGTACCCGCACTCACTGGGGGTGTGCAGACTCTGGAGGGGCTCCTACAACCCAAGTGCTATAACCACCTACCTCGTGGCTTAAATCAATCAGGCCCTCGGCCTCTCATAATCATAAATCAGTAGCAATATGATGCGGCGTGCAGGCTGATCCCATAATATCCTCACAAGAACAGGCCCTCGGTCTCACTCAGTCACAACCTCACAGGCCACTCGGGCTATCAGTAAAACAAGCTGCTCAGCCCAAAATATCATTTTATGCATCAAAACGGGGTAATAAAGATTGAATTATTAAAATAGTAAACACAGAATGATTGAGTATGGAACTTAAATCAAAACAGATAATAAGAAAAGTCTCCTAAGGGTCCAAACAACTTTGGCACAAGGCCCAAATATGGCATTCAGCCCGATTATAGAAATTCTTACTAAAATAAATAAGTATCATATAGTGTTCAGTAAAATATGCAACTTTATAGTTGCTACGGGATGGACCAAGTCACAATCCTTAACAGTGCACGCCCACACGCCTCAAAATATCAAAACGATGTGCAATCCGGGGTTTCATACCCTCAGGACTAGATTTACAATCATTACTTACCTCTAACCGATCAAATCCCTACTCCTCGATGCCCTTGCCTCTGGAATCGGCCTCCGAATGTCCCAAGTCTGACCAAAAGCAATACAATGAAATCAATATAGGCCAATGAACCAATTCCATACGAAAAATTATCAATTTAGACCGAAATCCCGAAATTCACCAAAACCCGGCCCCCGGGCCCACGTCTCGGAATCCGACAAAAATGAAAAAACTAAAAACTCCTTTCACTCACGAGTCTATACATACCAAAATTATCAAAATCCGATATCAAATGGTCCCTCAAATCTTCAAATCAAACTCTCCAATTTCTAAGCCCTAACCCCTAAATTTCATCCATAATTTCTACTAATTACATGCTTAAACCACTGAAAATTACCATATCATGAGTATTGAGCACAAGTAACTTACCTCAATGAGTATCCCCTTGATTCCTTCTTCACAACCCTCCAAAAAAGCTCCAAGTCTGAACAAGAATGGTGGAAAATAATTCAAATTCGCGAAGGGTTCAATTTGTACCTTCTGCCCAGCCATTTCCTCACCTGCGGCCCTATTCTCGCACCTGCGTAACCGCTTCTGTGGTCCAGACACCCGCACCTATGGTTTTCACTCAACCCCCAGAACCGCTTCTGCGGTCAATTTCCCGCACCTTCGGTCTCGCATGTGTGCTCCACCTTCCGTACATGCGGTCCTGTCCTTCCTTAGCCTTGGCCGCTTCTGCGGGCCTTTCTTCACTTCTGCCGGCCTGCACCTGCGGTCCCCAATCTGCAGGTGCAGCTATGTCAGCTGAAGAAAATCTTCAGCATTTCCTCAAATCCCATCCTTGATCCATCAACCACCCGAAATCAACCCGAGGCCCTCGGGACCTCTATCAAATATACCAACTAGTCACATATATACATTCAAACTTATTGAACCTTCGGAACACTCAAAAAAACATCAAAACGCCCAATCACCCTCGAATTCAAGCCTAAGAACCTTTAAACTTCCAAATTCCGCAAATGATGCCGAAACCTATCAAACCTCGTCCGAATGACCTGAAATTTTGCACACACGTCACAAATGACACTACGGGCCTACTCCAACTTCTGGCCGAGTCGTTACGATAAAACACTGGCTTATAGCGCTTTATAAGTAGCTTATCCAGCATAATATACAGGAACCAAACGAATTCAACAAACTCTAGCTAATTTTACTAGAATAGCATCAACAAAAATTATGAAATCCAACTTATTATCCATAAAAACACAATATTAAAAATATAAGCTCCAATTCCTTAATCTTTATTTTAATAAATAAATCGCTTTAAATCCAGAAAAATAAAAAAAAATGGATCGTACATATCAAGGATAAAATACTGGAGATAATTCTTTCAAGTGATATATCTCCAGCAGAATATATAGGAAGCAAAATTTTGCAGTCTTTAGCTCCAGTAAATTATTCTGGAGATAAATTCTCAGTTGTTTTACAGTTCTCCATTATAATATACTGACTTATAGTGCTTCATAAGTAGCATTTCCAGCATATTATACAGGAAGCAAACAAAATAAGAACTGCAGCTAATTTGTAATGACCCGGCCGGTCGTTTCGAGAGTGGTAGCCTCGTTCCTCCATTATTTGCTTCTTTTGTGTTCTATAGCTATATTATGAATTATCGGGTTAGTTGGTTCGGGTCCGGAGTGATTTTGGAGTGAGTTGAGACACTTAGTCTCTTGTGAGAAGGTTTAAGTTGGTAAAGTTGAATGGATGTTGACTTATGTGTAAACGACCTCAAATTTGAATTATGATGGTTCCGTTAGCTCATGTAAGTGATTTTGGACTTAGGAGTGCGTCCGGAATGTGATTTGGAGGCCCGTGGTAGAATTAAGCTTGAATTGGCGAAAATTAGAATTTTGGCTATTCTGGCCGGGAGTGGAAATTTTGATATTAGGGTTGGATTGGATTTTCGGAAGTTGGAGTAGGTTTGTGATGTCATTTATGACTTGTGTGCAAAATTTAAGGTCATTCGGACGTGGTTTGATTTTTTTTGACGTTATTTGTAGAATTTGGAAGTTTCGAAGTTTATTAGGCTAGAATCCGTGTGTAATTCGTGTTTTGATGTTGTTCGAGGTGATTTGATGATTTGACTAAGTTCGTATGATGTTGTGGAATATGTTGGCATGTTTGGTTGAGGTCCCGAGGGCCTCGGGTTGGTTTCGGGTGATTAACGGAACAAGTTTGGAAATTGGAAGATTGCTGAAGTTGACCTCAGTTGTCATAATCGCACCTGCGGACGTCTCATCGCCGGTGCAAGCTCGCAAAGCGAGCAAGAGATCGCATATGCGAGATTGGAGGATCTGGGCAGAAGGCGCAGGTGCGATGAAGTTCCCTCACCTGCGATGGTCGCGGAAGCGGATTATATGGCGTAGGTGCGTGTTTGGACCACAGGTGCGATGGGCTTTCGCACCTGCGATGACCGCAGATGCGGTCAACTGATCTTAGAAGCGAAGGCTGGATTCTTAATGATTTCCCGCAGAAGTGGAATTTTGTCCACAGAAGCGGTTATGCAGATGCGGTAAATGAGCCACAGGTGCAAAAACCTGTGCAGGATATTTAAAAATAAGGGTCGCGATTTTAGTCTTATTTCAAAATTTTGAACTCGGGCTTAGGCGATTTTTAAGAGGATTTAAGTGGGATTTCAGAGATAAGCATCTTGTACTCATTTTGATCATAAATCTCGTTTCCCCATAGTTTTTCCCACTTAGATTTGTGTGGTGTTGAGGTGAAATTTGGGAGATTAGGGCTTGAGAATTGGAGAGTGAATTTTGGGGTTGTGAGTGACCAAATGAGGTCGGATTTTGGTAAATTTGGTATGGTTAGACTCGTGAGTGAATGTGCTTTCGGGTGTTGTGACTTTTGTTGGATTTTGAGACACGGGCCTAGGAGCTTGGTTTGAGCTGATTTCGGATTTTGGCCTATATTGATCGCATTGTATTGCTTGTGGCTATATTCGGGATGTCCGGAGGCGGAGTTGAGAGGAAAGGGCATTGCGTAGTAGGATTTTTCTCGGTTTGAGGTATGTAAATCAAACTTGGTTCTGAGGGTTCGAAACCCCGAACTATATGTTTTTTGACTAGTATTGGAGGTGCGTGCGGTTGTGCCGGCGTGCGCCGTGAGAATCATGACCTGGTTCATTCCGTGTCAGCGTTTAGTGACTCTTTCTTGTTGATATCCGTGTTTCCATCATGTGATATAGTAAATGAGCTATAAATCATGCTAGATATCATGTTAGGGCTTTACGCCGATACTGTTTGGACCTCTAGTGGTCGTTTCTTGTTGTCATCTCACTGATTCCATTGATATTCTGTACTTAGTCATATTCATGCATTTCATATCATATCTCAATCTAATTTGTTATTTATTGGCACATCATATCATTGTTCCGGGCTAGTTACATGACATTGTGAGCCCGTGGGTGAGATTTGAGAGTGATGACTGAGTGAGGCCGAGGGCCTGATTATGTGTGACGGTTATGGGATCGGTCTGCACACCGTATTGATTTGTGATGGCTCTTGTGTCACGAACCAAAACACGACCCGTCGTGATGGCGCCTATCGATGATACTAGGCCAGCCGACATTACCAAATCGCTTTTAACAATAACCAGAATTAATCAAGACTCTAAAAATAGCTGAAATCTTTGCAATAAAACGGGGTGAACCCCAAAACATAAGTGCGAAAACAAAACTCGACATCGGGGTATCACTAGTCATAAGCATCTAACATAACCGATCCGAAACTAACAAGACTAACATAGTCTAGAATCCAAAATACAGAAGATAAGGAAAGATAGGGAAGAAGAAAGCAGGGTTGCGAACTGTAATGACCCGGCCGGTCGTTTCATGAATTATAGCCCTGTTTCCCCCTTTTTTTCTTCCTTTTGTGTTCCTCACCTGTATTTTACCGTATCATTTTTGTTGGTTCAGGTTCGGAGTAGTTTCAGTGTGGAATGAGACACTTAGTCTCCTATTTAGAAGTTTAAGTTGGAAAAGTCAACTGGATTTTAGCTTATGAGTAAACAATCTCGAATTTTGATTTTTATTGTTTGGTTAGCTCCGTTAGGTGATTTTGGACTTGGAAGCACGTCCGGAATGTAATTTGGAGGTCCGTGGTAGAATTAGGCTTGAATTGGTGAAATTGGAAATTTGACGATTATTGGTCGGTAGTGGAAAATTTGATATCGGGATCAGAATGGAATTTTGGAAGCTGGAGTAGGTTTGTAGTGCCATTTGACATGTGTGCAAAATTTCAAGTCATTCGGAGGTGATTTGGTTGGTTTTGGCGTCGTTTGCGGAATTTGGAAGTTTAGAAGTTCTTAGGCTTGAATCCGAGGGTAATTTGGTGTTTTGATGTTGTCTTGAGTGTTCCGGAGGTTTGACTAAGTTCTTATTTTGATATGTGACTTGTTGGTATTATTGGTTGAGGTCCCGAGGGCCTCGGAGTGATTTCGGATGGTTGACAAATTGGTTTTTGGTGTTTGAGAGTTGGTGAAAACTGCTGGTGTGATTCTGCTTCTGTTTCCACACCTGCGGAGAGGGAACCGCAGGTGCGAGGTCTGCAGAAGCGGAAAGAGGCTCGCAGATGCGGGCAGGAGTGGCTTGGGTCGGATGCACAGGTGTGAGTGTTGGAGCACACCTGCAAGACCGCAGGTGCGAGATATTGGCCGCAGATGCGGATTTTGAGGAGTAAGTGGAATCCGCACCTGCGATGGTTTTTCCACAGGTGTGGCATCACAGAAGCGGGTATTTTAACCGCAGATGCGATTTTTTTGGGCAGAACAATAAATTGAGCCCTTCGCAAATTTTGGTCATTTCCACCATTTTAGAAGACGGGTTTGGAGCTTTTGGGGTGATTTTGAAGAGGGATTCAAGGGATTATCAGTGAGGTAAGTGCTTGAGCCCTAATACTCGTATATGTGGTAATTTCCTGTTGTTTAATCATGTAACTAGTGAAGATTAGGGGTAAAAATGAGGGGTTAGGGCTTGGGAATTAGAGAGTTTGATTTGAGGAGTTGAGGGACCATTTGATGTCGGATTTTAATGAATTTGGTAAGGGTAGACTCGTGAGTGAATGGGCTTTCTAGCTTTTTAACTTTTGTCGGATTCCGAGACGTGGGCCCGGGGGACGGGTTTGAGTGGATTTCGGGTTTTGTCCTAATTTGATAGTTTTTCTTGTGGAATTCATTCCATTAGCACATATTGATGGTATTGTTTAGGTTGTGAATAGATTCATAGCGATTGGAGGCTGAGTCGAGGGACAAGAGCATCACGGAGTAGAGATTTGACCGGCATAAGGTAAGTAACGATTGTAAATCTAGTCCTGAGCGTATGAAACCCCCAATTTCGTATTGTTTTACTATTTTTGAGGTGACGCACATGCTAGGTGACGGGCGTGTGGGCGTGCACTGTTGGGGATTGTGACTTGGTCCATCGCGTAGCAACTGTAAAGTTGCGTATTTGGTTTAAACTATATGACACTTATGTGTTTTAGAAAGAATTTCTGTAAATTGGGTTGAATGCCATGTTTGGGCCTTGTGCCAAAGCTGTTTAGACCCTTAGGGGCCTTTTTCTTACTATCCTCGCACTGTTTTTGATTGAAAATCTATACTTAGTCACATTATACTTACCGATTTCATAACTCATTCTTTATTACTCCGTTTTGATGCCTATAAATGTTCATTTGGGCTGAGTACCCTGTTTTTATTGAGAGCCCGAGTGGCTTGAGAGGTAAATGACTAAGTGAGGCCAAGAGCCTGATTTGTGAGGATATTTATAGGATGGGGCTACACGCCGCATCATGTTTTACTGATTCATGATTGAGTGAGGCCGATGGCCTAATTGATTTATGCCGCGAGTTTTCTTGTTATAGCACTTGGGCTGAAGGAGCCCCTCCGGAGTCTACACACCCCCAGTGAGCGCAGGTACCTACTGAGTGCGAGTGCCGAGTGCTGAGTGACTGGGAGGCATGAGTGATGGTGATGTATGCCCGAGGGGATGTATACGAGTGACTGTAAGGTTTGCCCGATGGGCTGTATATGAGTGATGTTTTGCTCGAGGGGCTAGTTATGATTCATCATTTTTGCTCACCTCTACATTGAGCTTTTGTTTGAAATTTTTTGGAAAATATCTTTAATTAATTTTTACTAGAACTGGGTTTTAAAGAGATGATTTGATTCAACCCTGCTTTTAAAAGGCTGTTGTATTTTATTGAGATTTCATGATATGAACTTTAAATGCTTTATTGCTCGTCACTACTTCTCAGCCTTTATTTACTTTGTTTACTTACTGAGTTGGCATACTTACGCTACTCCCTGCACCTTGTGTGCAGATCCAGGCGTATAAGGACTCGGTAGTGGCTGTTGACTATTTCAGCTGTAGAGCTTCTTGGATTTAGCAACGTAGCTGCTGGCGATCGCAGCCTTGTTCTTCTCACTCCTATATTCCTATATTAGTTTGTAGTTACATTCCAGACTATATTAGTCTCAGTATTTTTGGACAGATTGTAGTAGATGATCATGACTAGTGACACCCCGATGTTAGGCTTTTCTTTCCGCACTATCGTTATTTAGAATTTCTTTATGGAGTTTTATTTGTGAACAACTTGAAATTATCTTTAAATTTAAATATAGTGTTATTTTTGGTAACGAGTCGGCATGCCTAGTACCACGATAGGCGCCATCACGACATGGAAGTTTGGGTCGTGACAAGTTGGTATCAGAGCCTAGTTTACATAGGTCTCACGAGTCATGAGTAGGTTTAGTAGAGTCTTGCGGGCCATGGTTCTCACAGTTCTCCGCGGTGCATCATCGGGCCATAGTTCTCACAGTTCTCATCAGGGCCATTCATCACTTACTGCTCTCTTTGCCCAGAGTTCGTCGCGTGCTCCATCAGTTCAGGGCTCCTCTATGCCAGACATATTCTTCTACCAGTTATCCCGGTGCTAGGGGTTCCCTTCAGTCCCCGTCATCAGCACCAGGGGGTTGTTTTGAGTTTAGGGAGTTGGGGCATATGTGGAGGCAGTGTCCTCGTCGTCATGGGGGTCCGCCTCAATAGAAGAGTCAGCCATCGACTTCAGCACCAGTTACTTAACCACCTGCCCAGGCAGCAAGGGTTAGGGGTCAGCTAGCTAGGGGTCACCCTAGAGGGGGAGGCCGGTCAGGTGGTGGTCAGGCCCGTTTCTATGCACTCCCAGCCAGACCAGATGCTATTGTTTTGGATCCTGTGATCACAGGTATTGTCTCAGTTGCCACAAGGATGCCTCCGTATTATTTGATCCTGGTTCCACTTTTTCATATGTGTCATCATATTTTGCTCATTATTTGGATACGCCCCGCGAGTCTCTTGTTTCATCTGTTCGTGTATCGACTCCGGTGGGTGATACTATTGTTGTGGATGGCGTATATCGGTCTTGTGTGGTGACTATTGGGGGTTTCGAGACTCAAGTAGACCTTTTGCTTCTTAGTATGGTCGATTTTGATGTGATATCGGGCATGGATTGGTTGTCTCTGTGTCATGCTATTCTGGACTATCACGCTAAGACCGTGACGTTGGCTGTGCTGGGGGTGCCACGAATTGAGTTGCGAGGTTCATCAGATTATGTTCCCAATAGTGTGATTTCATTTTAAAGGTTTAGCAGATGGTTGGGAAGGGTTGTCTTTCTATTTGACCTTTGTGAGGGATGTCAGTGCAGAGACTCCTACCATTGATTCAATTCCGGTGGTGAGGGATTTTTCGGATGTGTTTCCTGCAGACCTGTCGGGCATGCTGTTGATACCCAATTTTTCCCTACAATAACTTAAAATGCATATGTACCTTCAAAACAATGCATTAGCATCAATTAATATTTTTTCTATAATTTTTGCATTTTTTAAGGATTTTAATTAATTTATCCCAGTATTTTATTATATAAATAATTACTAATTTCATTACAAATGGCTTTATAACCCTTTTTATGACCTAATTCTACTATTTATATTTATACTAAGCTTTAATTATTTTAAAAATAGCCACATTTGCATTTTAGGGCTATAATTACAATGACTTTGCAGTTATAGCCTATGTATGCATTAGTACATTATTTTACTAGAAAATAGCTTTTTGTATTTTTAAAATATGGAGTGATTGTTTTAAAATATTTTTTTTCATGCACAAAAATCATTTTTTTTATAATCTGTTAATTATTTCTACAAATTATTTTTTTAACTATTTGGTATTTAACAAATAACCCTTTTTAATTCCTTCAATTTCCGGACCTAAACCGGCCCAAACCCCTTTAAAACTTAACCCAATTCATCCCCAGGCCCAAATCTGCCTACCCGACCCAATAACCCCTCTTCAATTGTGGTCGTTGATCTTTTAGATCAACGGTTCACATTAACCCTTACCATAATTAAGCCCAACCAAAGCCCTAACACCCCCCCCCCCCCCATTCTCTCTGATTTCGTCACCTCTAACCCCTCCGCTTCTCTCTCAATCACACCCTAACCCTAATTGCCGTGCGGCTAAAAACTCCCGTCTATGGAGTTTCTATGTGTTCTCCAACCCTTACGGCCTTCTACACCTCTTGGATGTTCGATTACAAGGATCCTTAAAAGAATCTCAAGGAGATTCAACTTGAGTTTTTGTCCGAAACTGGTTTACGGGCCTGTCTAGGGCCATTTTCGTTTGTGAGTATGAATCTCCTCCTATTTTAGTTTGATTCTACATGTTTTAGACCGAGTTTCTTTATCGTTAATGTTTTCTGAAAACCCTAGTTTCACTACCATTCGAATCCGTTCAGATCTTTGTAGATCTGAAAGGATTCGAGTATTATTGGGTATTTTCCTTTGAAAATCTTTTGTTCTAGTTAATTGCTTCGATTTTATTCACTCTTTCTGAATTTAGGGTTCGTCCCAGACTTTCTTCAATGGTTTTTCTAACTTTTCAGTATTTAAAATAAGTGTTCTTCACTATCTTGACTAATTCTCGCGTATATACGTAAATTCTGGATGTTTCTGTCTGTCGCACTGATTTTCTTCCACTTGTTCTCCGTTATTTGTTTATTTTTTTTGTCAACCCAATGTATTAATTGATTCTATTTAGGGTTTGAACAATTTTTCCTATTAAAAAAATAGTAGTCTTTAGGATCTTTGCGTGATTAATTCTATTAGGGTTTTAAACAATCTTTCTTGTTAAAATCAATATTCTTTGAGATATTTTTAACAGATACGAATGACTGTCCTGTTAACATCAGTGTGTGGTGGAATTTTACTTGTTCCCTTATTTGTGACCTTAACTGATTATACTTTCCCTAATTAGCTATCAGTAGTTTGGGGATCTTACTGACTCCCTGCACGGTATGATCTTGATTTATTACCTTAATTTAACCCAGTTCTGACCATTATTTGACTATCCCTAATTAAAGGGGTACGTCTCTTCCGAATATCTCTATATGAATTGATTCTATAATTGGCTGATTGATTCTAATCGATTGAACTGTGATTCTCTTTACCTTATTTGTTTCACTCCCTAAGTGCTATATATACACTCTCTTTCGGCTTTTTAAAGATACGAACAATAGTTCACGACACACACACTTTACTCTTATTATTGCTACTTGTATTCATTGCTTGTCTAGCCGACTGAAAGTCAAGGCTAGACTATTGAATCCTGCATACCTTTCTTCTCCTATTTGCTTCCTTTAGCTGGTATGTCTCTATTCCTAATGTTGCTTACTATACCATGAAACTTGAACCTATGTGCTCTTTCTTCTGTTACTGCTGTTGAATCCATGTTTCTCCTGTATTTCAATTGGCATGTCTACTGCTATGTCTAACTTTGGCTCTTTCCTGCTTATCACCTTAATCAGCATGTTTAAGTTTCAATCTTTCCTGTCTTTGCTTTAAAACCTGCATGTTTACTTTTGTGTCTAAGACTCTTATCTTTCTGCCTAATTAACTTCAATTAGTATAATCAATGATGTATAGTTCAATCCCTGTCCCTTCTATCAATTAGCATGACTACTCCTACATTCTATGTTTCCATATCTATTGCCTTAAGCCAGTGTGATTACTTCATCATTAAGTATAACTTTCCTGCTAAGACTTTAAATCAGTAGTCCATGTTCTAATGAATGCTAAGAATTTGGGTATTGAATGTAAATCAACCCTTGTTTGTTCCATGTCGTTGTTGCTCAATATGCTCTCACTTCCACCCTATTTTATGTATTTCTGATTTGAATTTCTTGTGTTCCCAACCCCTGGACCTCTTTCTGTGAAATTACTTGCCCTCACCTAGAGTTAATTAACAAACTAAGATTGGATCTGGGCAATATGAAGTGCTATGACTGGCTTCTGCTTGCTGTTTGCTGAACTTTTTAATGTTCCCAAACTGCTTCATTCTTAATATGTTTTCATCTTTAAACTGCTTCATGCCTAGTATGTTTTCACCTCTAAATTGTTTCCACTCCTAAAGTGTTTCCACTTTTAAACTATTTTTACTTCTGGCCTGTTTTCCTAAAGTTATTCCTACTTTTTCAAGCACTCTCACTCCTACTCTTAGGACATTTAGGATCCTGCCCCTCTAGTGTGTGTACTGCCTAGGAATTCATGAGATTCCTCCGAACTCTGGCACATTGGGGCTGGCACTTCCACACTGCACAAAAAGCTACTTCTATGTTTGAAAGAATCTGGGTGTGAGCATTACCCGGGGTCCCTGAGGCCCTTGGGAACTTTGACATACCAGGATACCTTCTCTTGGGCACTGTGAGACTATGGCACCTTGGATTGGTTTGCTAGGTTTATTCTTTTGGCCTATCCAGGCTCCCTATAGCATAGTATCATTTATTTCTGTAATTCATTTATGATTGGTTTGTAATAATAATTTCCTTGTAAAATAATATTGGGATATTAGTAAAACTTGGAGGGATTCTTATATATATTTTGTTGGGAACGGGTAGATACCATGCCTATTGGGTTTAATCAGATCCTACACTTAGAAACCATGCCCATAAGTTATTGTGACGTTTGTCCGATTACGTGCATTTAGATACCATGCCTACAGGGCTAAAATCAATCCTGCATTTTAGATACCATGCCTATAAGTTTTAAATTAATTTCTGCACTTAGAATTCATGCTAATAGGATTTCAGGATATTTAGCACTTAGAAACCATGCCTATAGGGTTTAAAATCAATCTTGCATTCTAGATACCATGCCTGTAAATTTAAAATCAGTCTTTGCATGCCAACAAGGTTTAAATTAGGTTTCTGCATGCAAATAAGGTTTTAAAACTAATTGCTGCATTTAGATGCCATGCCTATAAGATTTTAAAACCAATTTCTGCATTTAGCTACCATTGTCTATAAGTTTAAAATCAGTCGCTACACCTAGACAGCATGCCCATAGGATCTGTGAAGCAAACCGCCTGCTTAAAATTGTTTACTGGTTTATTGTACTTCTGATTAATGACTAGATGCCATGCTTATAGGACATCACTGATACACGCCTAGGCAAGCCTGTAGGGCGACTAAAATCCTGCAAACTGTAAAACTGTTCTTTTGTTATTTGTGAATTGTTCGAATTCAGCAGGTCCTAAAATTAGTAGGCAAACTGATTAGGTCTCTATTTCCTCGCTTTGGCACAATGCTACATATGTTATGCTTGTCATGGTCCCCTAGATATCCTGTTCTAGGACCTTTCTGAAATATCTTAAGTCTTGCTGTTTGAGACGTGCTGTTGTTTGCTTATTTGTAGAGGTAATATGTGAGCCCCCTTAATTGTTCTTTACTTGACAGTCCTAATTGTTTTAATTGTCGCCTAGATTTTTCTCCTTTGAGTACCTTAGGAAAGTCTAGAACTGCCTAAATTAGAGGTCCTAAACACCTCTAGGTCCATAAGGAAGGGACGGGTAATGCACGCATAGAGTTCGTTTAATTAAAATCGCTTATATAACCACTAAGGGGAGGGTAATTGGGTAGTAAAAGGATATGATGACCTGTGCGCTAATGCCACGTGTGTCACGATCCAAGTTCGCCCTCCATGAACTATCGTGACGGCACCTAGTCTCTACGACTAGGTAATCCTAACAATTTGCGGAAAAAGAAATAACAGAAATAAACTATCCAAACTGCAGAAATAATACAAATCAAACTCTTAAAATGAACTACATTTCCCAAAACCCGGAATCTCATGAAATCATAAGTTATGGAATAAGTACAGTGTTCTAACTCCAGAGTGTCTAACAAAAGTAAATACAGAAGGCCTAATACTATGAGCGAGAATGGAAAGGGACTCCTCGGTCTGCGGACGCGGCAGGCATACCTCGAAGTCTCTGATGGATCACTCCGCCTGAAGGATAGTAGGGCTGAGTCGAAGTACCTGGATCTGCACATGAAAAACATGCGCAGGAAGGGCATGAGTACACCACAGCGGTACTCAGTAAGTGCCAAGCCTAACCTCGATCGGGTAGTGACGAGGAAGGTCAGGGCCCTACTAAGACTAAAGGAAATACAAGATATAACAGTGTAAAGTAAAGCAGTATAGTTAAGTGCAACGGTAAGAAGTAACACAAGATAGAAAGAACAACAACAGCTACAACAGAGACAAACAATCACGAAGAGGAATACAACTCACACNCCAAATGTAAATACTCTGTACTGGGGGAATTTAACAGGTGCAATCCTGTAGTTCCAAATGTAAAAGTGCAGGGGCATCTCCCGGAATACAAATCTGTAGTCCTAAAAGTAAACAGGGGTACGGGGGGGGGGGGGGGGGGGGATCTCCCGGGATACCGTCCTGTAGTCCCAAAATAAATACACAACAGCAACAAGAAGAATACTCAAATCAATCAAATTTCACACCAAGGTAAAGCAGGTATTTCTAGCCTAGCATGCTGCACATAATTCAAATAAGGCAGTTGAATAATTAAGCAATTAAGTCAATTAAACATGCTTCCCTAAACTAACAACATGCTTAAATTGCAAGTAGTATAAACAGGAAAGGAAACACAATTCTAAGTGCTTAATGAAAACCAGACTTTTCAACAATTAGCACAAGTACGCACTCGTCACCTCACGTACAAGGCATTTCAAACATCAATAATACCAAATCCTAAGGGGAGTTTCCCCCACGCAAGGTTAGACAAGCCACTTACCTCGAACCGGCTCAAAATCAACCCGAAACCATGTTCTTGCCACGAGTATTCGACTCCAAATGGCCCAAATCTATTCAATTCAATTGCATAATGTAAATAACACTTCAAGTAACTGATTCTACAAATAAATTCTAAGCTAATACGCAAAATTAGGTTAAATGACCAAAACGCCCTCCGGGCCCACATCTCGGAATCGGGTAAAAGTTACATTTTCAATATCCTCATACTCTCACAAGTCTAACCATACCAAAATTATCCAAATCCAACGTCAAATTCCTAATCAAAACTCGAAATTTAGGTCTAAGAACTTTCTTCATATTTCCCCCAATTTTCATCTCAAATCCGAAATTAAACGATAAAACTAACAACAGATTAATGGAATACAACTAGAAAGGGATAAGGAATCGTTACCCACTGATTTCCTCTTCAAAAATCTCCCAAAATCGCCCTCTCCCGAGCTCCAAAATCAATTTTTCTAACTTTTGAAACTAAACGCTCGAAATTCTGATTTTCTGCCCAGTAAATCATCATCTACGACTCTGGGACCGCACCTGCAGTCTTGCTTCTGCGGAACACAAGTCGCATCTGCGACGTTTCATTAAAGCTAAAATTTCGCACCTGCGGCTCCTTTACCGCACCTGCGATCTCGCAGGTGCGTCGACCATTTCGCACCTGTGATTTTGCTGGAGCCTGGCCAATCTCGCTTCTGCGATCACATAGCCGCTTCTGCGGTGTCGCACCTGTGGTCCCACATACGCAGGTGCGGTTAAGACAGGAAACACAGCTTCAGCTGCCAACTTCAAATGTCTAACTCTCCGTCAACCATTCGAAATCATCCCGAGGCCCCCGGGACCTCAACCAAAAGCACGAACAAGTCAGATACCACTATCCAAACTTATACCAACCCTTAAAACACCTAAAACAACATCGAAAGATCGAATCATCATCGAATTCAAGCCTAAGAGTTCCAAAATCTTCCGAATTATGCTTTCTATCAAAAAGTCCATCAAACCTCATCCGAAAGACTTGAAATTTTGCACACACGACACATTCAACACTACGGAGCTACTCCAACTTCCGGAATTCCATTCTGACTACGATATCAAAATATCACCATCGAACCGGAAACTTCGAAAATTCAACTTTCGGCATTTCAAGCCTAAATAAGCTACGGACCTCCAAAACACAATCCAAACACGCTCCTAAACCCGAAATCACCCAACGGAGCTAACGGAACCAACAGAATTCCATTCCGAGGCCGTCTTCACACTGTTCCGACTACGGTCCAAATTCTAAAACTTAAACTCTCATTTAGGGACTAAGTGTCCCAAAACTCTCCGAAACTCCAAATAAATCCTCCCGGCAACTCACAATAGCAGAAACAAACACGGGGAATGCAGTTAATAGGGGATCGAGGCGTTAATTCGTAAAACGACCGGCCGGGTCGTTACATCTTCCCTCACTTAAACATTCGTTTGTCCTCGAACGAGCATAGAGACATACCTGATGTAGTGAAAAGATGATGGTAACGGCTGCGCATATCCTGCTAGGTCTGCCAAGTCGCCTCCTCGACCGGCTGGCCCCGCCACTGAACCTTCACTAATGGAATGTTCTTTGACCTCAGCTTTCGAACCTGCCTGTCCAATATTGCCACTGGCTCCTCAACATAAGATAGATCCTTGTCCAGCTGGACTGAACTGAAATCCAACACGTGCGACAGATCACCATGATACCTCCGGAGCATTGAATCATGAAATACCAGATGAACTCCTTCCAAGCTGGGAGGTAAGGCAAACTCATAAGCAACCTCCCCAACACGCCTCAATATCTCAAAAGGGCCAATAAACCTCGGACTCAACTTCCCTTTCTTCCCAAATCTCATAACGTCCTTCATAGGCGAAACCCAAAGCAGAACCCGCTCTCCAACCATATAGGATACATCACGAACCTTCCGATCCGCATAGCTCTTCTGTCTGGATTGGGCTGTGCGAAGTCTATCTTGAATCACCTTAACCTTCTCCAAAGCATCCTGTACCAAGTCTGTGCCCAATAATCTGGCCTCACCCGGCTCGAACCAACCCACCAGAGATCTACACCGCCTACCATATAAAGAATCATACGGTGCCATCTAAATGCTGGACTGATAGCTGTTATTGTAGGCATACTCCGCCAATGGCAAGAACTGATCCCAAGACCCTCCAAACTCAATCACACACGCACGGAGCATATCCTCAAGAATCTGAATCCTGCGCTTGGACTATCCGTCCGTCTGAGGGTGAAATGTTGTACTCAACTCCACCCGAGTACCCAACTCATGCTGTACGGCCCTCGAGAACCGCGACGTGAACTGAGTACCTCTATCCGAAATGATGGAAACTGGAATACCATGCAGACGAACAATCTCCTGGATATTAATCACCGCCAACCGCTCCGAAGAATAGGTAGTACTCATAGGAATGAAATGTGCAGACTTGGTCAGCCGATCCACAATCACCCAAATGGCATCAAACTTCCTCAAAGTCCATGGGAGCCCAACTACGAAGTCCATGGTGATCCGCTCCCACTTCCACTCCGGAATCTCCATTTGCTGAAGCAACCCACCCGGTCTTTGATGCTCATACTTCACCTGCTGACAATTAAGGCACCGAGCTACAAACCCAACTATATCCTTCTTCATCCGCCTCCACCAATAGTGCTGCCTCAAATCCTGGTACATCTTCGTGGCACCCGGATGGATGGAGTACCGCAAACTATGGGCTTCCTCTAGAATCAACTCTCAAATCCCATCAACATTGGGTACACAAACTCGACCCTGCATCCTCAATACCCTATCATCACTCAATAGTCACATCTCTGGCATCGCCATGAAGGACCTTGTCCTTGAGGACAAGCAAATGAGGGTCATCAAACTGGCGCTCTCGGATATGATCAAACAAGGAAGACCGAGAGACCACGCAAGCTAGAACTCGACTGGGCTCCGAAAGATCCAATCTCACAAACTGGCTGGCTAAGGCCTGAATATCCATTGCCATGGGCCTCTCTACTGCTGGTAAATAAGCTAAACTCCCCAAACTCTCTGCCTGGTGGCTCAAATCATCGGCCACCACATTGGCCTTGCCCGGGTGATACAAAATGGTGATATCATAGTCGTTCAACAGCTCTAACCACCTCCTCTGTCGCAAATTAAGGTCCTTCTGCTTGAACAGGTGCTGCAAACTCCGGTGATCAGTATAAATCTCACAAGGCACACCGTACAAATAATGACGCCAGATCTTCAAGGCGTGAACAATAGCAGCTACTCGAGATCATGGACAGGATAATTCTTCTCATGTACCTTCAACTGTCTGGACGCGTAGGCAATCACCCTACCGTCCTGCATCAATACCGCTCTAAGGCCAACCCTCAAGGCATCACAATAGACAATATAAGACCCCGAACCGGCAGGCAATATCAAAATTGGGGCTGTAGTCAAAGCTATCTTGAGCTTCTGAAAGCTCTCCTCACACTCTTCCGTCCACTGGAATGGAGCACCCTTCTGGGTCAGTCTGGTCATAGGTGCTACAATAGATGAAAACCCTTGAACAAATCGACGGTAATAACCCGCCAAGCCAAGAAAACTGCGAATCTCTGTAGCTGAGGATGGTCTGGGCCAACTCTGCACTGCCTCCACCTTCTTCGAATCCACCCCTATCCCTTCACTAGATACCACGTGACCCATGAATGCCACAAAATCCAACCAGAACTCACATTTCGAGAACTTAGCATATAATTTCTTCTCCCTCAATGTCTGGAGCACTGTCCTCAGGTGCTTCTCATGATCTTCCCGACTCCGGGAATATACCAGAATGTCATCAATAACGATAATAACGAATGAGTCAAGATATGGCCGGAATACACTGTGTATAAAATGCATGAAGGCTGCTGGGGCATTAGTCAGTCCAAATGACATAACAAGGAACTCGTAATGACAATACCGAGTCCTGAAGGTAGTCTTCGGGATATCTGGCTCCCGAATCTTCAACTGATGATAGCCTGAACGCAAGTCAATCTTAGAAAACATACAAGCACCCTGTAACTGATCAAACAGGTCATCAATACGAGGCAAAGGATAACGGTTCTTCACTGTAACCTTGTTCAGTTGGCGATAATCAATACACATACGCATAGAACCATCCTTCTTTTTCATAAATAAGACAGGAGCACCCCAAGGCGATACACTGGGCCGAATGAAACCCTTATCAAGTAATTCCTATAACTGCTCCTTCAACTCATGAGGAGCCATACGGTACGGAGGAATAGAAATGGGCTGAGTGCCCGGCAACAGATCAATGCCAAAATCAATATCTCTATCGGGCGGCATGCCCGGAAGGTCAGCTGGAAACACATCAGAGAAATCCCGTACTACTGGGACAGAATCAACTGTAGGGGTATCAATATTGGCATCTCTCACATAAGCTAGATACGCGTCACACCCCTTCTCAACCATATGCTGAGCCTTAAGGAATGAAATAACTCTACTAGAAGTATGATCTAAGGTACCCCTCCACTCAACACGCGGTTTACCTGGCATAGCCAGCATCACGGTTTCGGCATGACAATTAAGAATAGCATAATGGGGCGACAACCAGTCCATGCCCAGAATAACATCAAAGTCTACCATGCCGAGCAATAACAAATCGGTTCTAGTCTCTAAACCACTAAGAGCAATCAAACACGATCGATATACGCGGTCCACAACAAGAGAATCTCCAACAAGAGTAGAAACATAAATAGGAGAACTCAAAGAATCCCAAGATACTCCCAAATACGGGGCAAAATAAGAGGGCACGTAAGAATAAGTGGAGCCTGGATCGAATAGAACCGATGCATCTCTATGACAGACCAGGATAGTACCTGTGATGACAGAATCGGAGTCGACAGCCTCAGTACGGGCAGGAAGGGCATAGTATCTAGCCTGGCCTCCCCCTCGAGGGCGACCTCTACCTCCCCGACCTCTACCTCCCCGACCTCCACCTGTAGCTGGCTGAGCAGGTGGGGTAGCAACTGGTACTGTGATCATAGCCTGAGAACTCTGCGGGGCATGTGCGGCTGAGAAGTTTGTGGAGGTGCACGCCTCCTAAGTCCGGGGCAATCCCTCACCATATGGCATGTGTCACCACACTCAAAACAAGCTCTGGGAGGACGTGGCAGCTGTGACTGGCTCGGGCCAGGTCTGCTGGACTGACCACTGGAAGCACCGCGTGCAGGAGGCGCACTAGATACTGGAGGTGCATAATAAGGCTCTTGAGGCCTAGGTGAAGCTGGAATACCACTGGCTGCTGGAAGAGCTGAATGAACAGGGCGACTCATATAACCCCTACCATGACGACCTGCAGCTAGGGCACGGGCACCAGAATAATGGCCCGACTCTCGAGACCTCTTGGCCTCCCTCTCCTCTCTATCCCTAGCATGCATACCCTCAATCCTCCTAGCAATGCTCACCACCTGCTGATAAGAAATATCCATCTCCAACTCACGAGCCACGCTAGACCTGATGTTGGGAATAAGCCCCTCAATAAACCGGCGAACCTTCTCGCAAACCGTAGAAACCAAAGCTGGTGCATGTCTAGCCAAGTCTGTGAAACAGACAACATACTCCGAGACAGTTAGAGTACCCTGGCGCAAACACTCAAACTCTGCGCGCCAAGAATCCTGAGACTTTGGGGAACATACTCTCTCGTGAACATATCTGAAAATTGAGCCTAAGTTAGGGAGGCTACCTCATCCGGACTGTCTAACTCATAAGCACGCCACAACTGATAGGCGGCTCCTCGAAGCTGGAAGGTAGTGAAGAAAACCCCGCTCGATCCTGATATACCCATGGTACGCAGGATACGGTAGCGCTCCTCTAGAAATCCAAGAGCATCCTCTGAGGCTAGTCCGCTGAATGTAGGAGGCTGATACTTCTTGAACCTCTCAATTCTCTTCTGCTCCTCCTCTGAAGCTACTGCCCTCTCCTCGGGCTGAGCTGGGGCTACCGGCTGCGCAGGGATAATCTCTGGGACCTGATCAACATGCACTCGCTGCTCAGGAGTGCGGGCGACGGGAGTCTGTGCTCCTCCCCCGGCCTGGGATGTAGCTACAGCAAGGGGAAGCAACCCTGCCTGAGCTAGAGTGGTATACATAGTCATAAACTGCGCCAGAGTCTCCTGGAGTGCTGGAGTAGTAGTAGCAGACGTATCAGGTGTCTGGACTCCGGCTGGAGCTGCTGGTGGCACCTCGGTGGCAGCTCGTGTGGGTGCTCTACCTGCACCACGTGCGCGTCCTCAGCTCTACCCCAGCCCCCGCCTCTGACGACTCCAGTAGGGGGCGCGGGTGCCTGATCATCTCGAGTAGCACTTGTCCTCACCATCTGTGAGAGAATAGAAGACAGAAGTTCAGAATTGTGATTTACAAAATCTCGCATGATAAGGAAATCAAATGAAGTGGAAATTTTCCTAACAGTTACATAGCCTCTCGCAGATAAGTACAGACGTCTCCGTACCGATCCGCGAGACTCTAATAAACCAGCTTGTGATTCATGACTCCTATGAACCTAGAGCTCTTATACGAACTTGTCACGATCCAAGTTCGCCATCCATGAACTATCGTGACGGCACCTAGTCTCTACGACTAGGTAAGCCTAACAATTTGCGGGAAAAGAAATAACAGAAATAAACTATCCAAACTGCAGAAATAATACAAATCAAACTCTTAAAATGAACTACATTTCCCAAAACCCGGAATCTCATGAAATCACAAGCTATGGCATAACTACAGTGTTCTAACTCCAGAGTGTCTAACAAAAGTAAATACAGAAGGCCTAATACTATGAGCGAGAATGGAAAGGGACTTCTCGGTCTGCGGACGCGGCAGATATACCCCAAAGTCTCTGATGGATCACTCCGCCTCAAGGATAGTAGGGCTGAGTCGAAGTACCTGGATCTGCACATGAAAAACATGCGCAGGAAGGGCATGAGTACACAACAGCGGTACTCAGTAAGTTCCAAGCCTAACCTCGGTCGGGTAGTGATGAGGAAGGTCAGGGCCCTACTGAGACTAAAGGAAAATAGAAGATATAACAGTGTAAAGTAAATCAGTATAGCTAAGTGCAACAGTAAGAAGTAACACAGGATTGAAAGAACAACAACAGCTATAACAGAGACAAACAATCACGAAAAGGAATACAGCTCACACAGAGATAACAACCGGGGATCTTCCAGGATACCGTCCTGTAGTCCCAAATATAAATATACAGTGGATCTCCCGGGATACCATCCCGTAGTCGAACTCATAGTGCTCGGGGATCTACCGAAATTCCGATCCGTAGTCCCAAATGTAAATACTCAGTATTGGGGGAATCTACCAGGTGAAATACTATATTTCCAAATGTAAAAGTGTAGGGGGATCTCCCGGAATACAAATCCATAGTCTCAAAGTAAACATACAGGGGGGGATCTCCCGGGATACCGTCCCGTAGTCCCAAAGTAAATACAAAGCAGCAACAAGAAGAATACTCAACTCAATCAAATTTCACACCAAGGTAAAGCAGGTATTTCTAAACTAGCATGCTGTACATAATTCAAATAAGGCAGTTGAACAATTAAGCAATTAAGTCAATTAGACATGCTTCCCTAAACTAACAACATGCTTAAATTGCAAGTAGTATAAACAGGAAAGGAAACACAATTCTAACTACATAATGAAAACCAGATTTTTCAACAATTAGCACAAGTACGCACTCTTAACCTAACGTACAAGGCATTTCAAACATCAATAATACCAAATCATAAGGGGAGCTTCCCTTACGCAAGGTTAGACAAGCCACTTACCTCGAACCGGCTCAAAATCAACCCGAAACCACGTTCTTGCCATGAGTATTCGACTCTAAATGGCCCAAATCTATTCAATTCAATTGCATAATGTAAATAACACTTCAAGTAACTGATTCTACAAATAAATTCTAAGCTAATACGCAAAATTAGGTGAAATGACCAAAACGCCCTCCGGGCCCACATCTCGAAATCGGGTAAAATTTACATTTTCAAAATCCTCATACTCTCACGAGTCTAACCATACAAAAATTATCCAAATCCAACATCAAATTTCCAATCAAAACTCGAAATTTAGGTCTAAGAACTTTCTTAAATTGTTTCCCCAATTTTCATCTCAAATCCGAAATTAAACGATAAAACTAACAATAGATTAATGGAATGCAATTAAAAAGGGATAAGGAATCGTTATCCACTGATTTCCTCTTCAAAAATCTCCCAAAATCGCCCTCTCCCGAGCTCCAAAATCAATTTTTCTAACTTTTGAAACTAAACCCTCGAAATTCTCATTTTCTGCCCAGTAAATCCGCATCTACGACTCTGGGACCGCACCTGCGGTCCCGCTTCTGCGGAACACAGGTCGCATCTGCGACGTTTCATTAAAGCTAAAATTTCGCACCTGCGGCTCCTTTACCACACCTGCGGTCTCGCAGGTGCGTTGGCCATTTCGCACCTGCGATTTTGCTGGAGCCTGGCCAATCTCGCTTCTGCGACCACATAACCGCTTCTATGGCGCCGCACCTGCGGTCCCACACACGCAGGTGCGGTTATGACAGGAAACACAGCTTCAGCTGCCAACTTCAAATGCCTAACTCTCCGTGAACCATCCGAAATCATCGCGAGGCCCCCGGGACCTCAACCAAACGCACGAACAAGTCATATACCACTATCCAAACTTATACCAACCCTTAAAACACCTAAAACAACATCGAAACATCGAATCATCATCGTATTCAGGCCTAAGAATTCCAAATTCTTCCGAATTACGCTTTCGATCAAAAAGTCTATCAAAACTCATCCGAATGATTTGAAATTTTGCACACACGACACATTCAAAACTACGGAGCTACTCCAACTTCAGGAATTCCATTCCGACTCCGATATTAAAATCTCACTATCGAACCGGAAACTTCAAAAATTCAACTTTCGGCATTTCAACCCTAAATAAGCTATGGACCTCCAGAACACAATCCGAACACACTCCTAAACCCGAAATCACCCAACGGAGCTAACTGAACCAACGGAATTCCATTCCGAGGCCGTCTTCACTCTGTTCCGACTACGGTCCAAATTCTAAAACTTAAACTCTCATTTAAGGACTAAGTGTCCTAAAACTCTCCGAAACTCCAAATAAATTCTCCCGGCAACTCACAATAGCAGAGAAAAACACGGGGAATGCAGTTAATAGGAGATCGGGGCGTTAATTCTCAAAACGACCGGCCGGGTCGTTACAACGTGTAACCCCTCTAATTGAGGAAGGTTTACCGGGTATTGTACAGATGTGATCATGTAGGCTAAAAACCTAGGACCCCTTTTCTCCCTTGTTTTAAATGTAATACCAATTTGTCTAATTTGCTTTATCTATTTATAAGACTAATTCACATAATTTGAGTTCGGCCGGGACCTATCGTTGTGGACTGCGAGGGGTGCCTAACACCTTCCCCTCAAGGTTATTTCGATCCCTTACCCAATCTCTGGTAATGCAAACCGGTTTTATAAGTTACTTTCTTTAGGTGCCCTAACGCACCTTGAATCCGTTAGGTGGCGACTCTTCAAATTCCTTACCCAATTCCCAAAAGGAAATTAGTTGTTCCCAATGAATGTCGAAACCTGGACTCCGCGAGGAAGAAAGGGGGCGCGACAGCATGGCAACTCTGTTGGGAATATATTTTAGGCTCTTACCATAACAAACTTATCTTTGTGAATTAGTCTTAAGTATGCTTTATTCTGTTAATACATGTGCACCCTTTCCCTTTTCCCCTGTACTTGGATTTAATTGATTATTTCTCTAGATTTACGGGCTCCTTTATTTCCAGAAACTGACTTGTCTCATTGTTTTCTTTTGGTAACCGTCTTTCAATTATTTAAATACCGCATTTATCTTTTTTTTAACGTGCAAATACTTGACAACATGCTATTTATTGTTGCATAAATCATGCTCAACGTCATATTTCACTCGTGCGTAAATTATCCTATAGCAACGCTTGATGAGTGTTTGTGCTCTTCCTATATATATCACCCACTAAATGTGGAAAGGCGTATTTGCGGTAAAACTAGTCGATCAGCGATGCAGTCGACGGTTCCGTGCTTTCCCGCTTAAGTTGTCAGCTTGAGGGTCCCAGTCTAGACCTCTATAGCAACCTTACTCTGATTAATTGTGCATGCATCATGGTCAAACCTAGCTAGGTTAATAGGTTGTCCACATAATAACCCTTTAAGACAAGCCTCGTCCAAAAGTCCATCGGGTTTTCCATAATCCGAACGGATGCAACAACGATTGTGTGCATTAAGTTGGAGAAATAAGTGCCAATATGCTAATCATTGTTGTATAAATAGTCGATCTGGAAGGGGAAATGGCCTAACCATATTTTGTTTTGCAGAAAATAAGGCACGAAATCCCCCGCTTCGGCATGGTTAGTAATATATCACCATTTCTAGATTGGTGGAGGGATCTTCCGTCAAGTGACCAAAATCATGTGAAAAGGGTCTTAGGAAATTTGCCTTCTTTGTTGGACCTCCAGCCAAACAAAATGTTGATCGAGGCTGCCATAATGTTCTGGGACAAAGAAAGAGCCATGTTCTGCTTTGGAAGCATAGAAATGACCCCTCTCTTGGAAGAAATAGGGGGATTTGCTGGGCTACCTTGGGACAGCCCTGGTTTATTGGCACCAGAAAATCACACTACTAGGGGGTTTCTTAAAATGATAGGGTTGAAGAAAAATGATGACTTGGAGTGCCTGAAAAACTCCTACGTACCCTTCGACTTCCTCTGTGAACGATATGGTCATAGCAGGTCTTACCGTATTTTCGATGATAAATTCTCCATCACCTCCTTGGGGTGGATTCATCGTAGGGTCTTAGTGTTCATCGTGTGTTTCTTGGGCATGCTAGTGTTCCCAATCCAAGGGGACAGAATCCATACCAGAGTGGCCATGGTGGCCAAAACTTTGATGGAAGGGATCGAGGGGCAGACATATACCATTGTCCCTATGATCATTATAGATATGTACCGGTCCATGGAGCGCTGTCAGAAAGGGTACAGATACTTCGAGGGTTGCAATTTGCCGTTGCAAGTTTGGTTGTTAGAACATCTCCAAAGGGGTGAATACCGTCAAGAGTTTCCACGAAGGTCGTGGAATAATCATATAGCCTTCCACCATCCCAAGAAAACGACATATATTCCAGGCATGTTTGCTCAACCAAAGGATGCTATAGGATGGGTGCAGTTTTTCAACAATCTGACTGAGGACCAGGTTCAATAGATGTTCGAGTGGTTCCCTACCGACGAATTCATCATTAGATCCAGGGATGTTCCACACTTGGTACTGATCGGGTTAAGGGGCATATACCCTTATGCTCCCCTCAGGGTTATGAGACAGGCAGGCAGGAAGCAGGTCATACCACAGGCTGCTAAAATGAGTCACTTCGTAGCTGATTTTCAGGGTGAAGCCATTCCATAAAAAAATGAAGGACAACACATATGGCACTTGAAGATTATCGTAGAAAAGGATACTATTCAGCCAGATCGATATCATGCTGGACATGCATACTTCTACCCCTCATGGTTGGATGATAACATAAGGGGAATATTCGAGCCAAGAGTAGGTCCGTAAAACAGGGTCATAGATGAAGCTGCCGAAGTACAGGTGAAATATAACAAACTGCGCAAAAGAATCCGCGAGTTTGAAGCCGAGCATATGGAGCAACACAGGGCTGATATGGAAATGGTCAATGAGTGGAAAGAGAGGGCTGTTAAATCTAGTGAAAGGTTGGAGTATCTAGAGTACAGTCTGATGGAATTGGAAGGGAAAATGAGGAAGAGAGTCACCGATTGCCAAAACACTGAAGGAAACGAAGGAGGACATTTGGCAAGGGCATTCTTACTACTGATCCTGCGCGAACTGGGGGATCTGATCGACAAGAGCATCCATCCTGAAGAAGGTCCTTCTGGGACCAAGTAGATTAGGGTTTAGTTGTTTTTCAAATGTAATAAGGCCAAGTGTCGTAAGTGACTTATCTTGTTTAGTGTCGTTTTGGGGTTCGTCTATTAGGCAATTATTGGCACTAAATTTCTCCAAATCTATTGCGAATTCACATTCCCACAATATGTGTTTAAATACTGCAAACTTTTCAGAACCCTTACTGACTTGTTTAACTTTTGTTTTTCTTTATTCTTTATTATTCCCATCCCCTAAGGTTGGTTCGCACATACTGGCATTATTAGCATATCACACCAGATCTAGAGGCCCTCCACCTCCTCCTCCTCAAAGTAATATGAGAAGCAGAGGAAAAGCTAAGATGGATGAATTAAGTGGTATTCGAAAGGAAAATACGGAGAATGCGGAAACTTCAGACGGTCGGAGTACTCCGGCACCGCATGACTTGGTATTGCAGTTAGAACAAAAGATATTGGAGTTACGGGGAGAAATTGTGCAGGTCCGCAACTTAGCAAACCTCTCCCTCACCCTGAATGTCCCCGACATCAACCAACAAAATACCAAAAACCCAGCACCTTCCCAAAATACACCAAACCAGCATCCACAAAATCCTCCCGCACCACATCAATATGCAACTCCACCTCAAAATCCCAATCCTTTAGTGTTACCAACTCCAACACAACACCATCATCAACCAATCTAGTACCCACAAGCCACTACCTACCACACTCCCCAGAACACACCACAACCCATTCTCGACCCTCAAAACTCAACCAATGACCACCACTACACCCAATTCCCAGGCACTCACCAAAACAACCCTATATATGTGGAAACTGTACCTCACTCTACCCAACCGATATCCTATACACCAGAATCCGCTGAGAAGGATCTGCTCATCAAGAACATGGCCGAGGAACTCAAGAAATTGACAAGTCGAGTTTAGGGCGTCGAAGGAGGTAAATGGGTAGAAGGTCTGAATTATGAGGATCTATGCATACAACTAGACGTGGAACTGACGGAGGGTTACAAACCTCCCAAGTTCAAAATGTTTGATGGAACAGGTGATCCCAAGGTTCATTTGAGAACTTACTGTGACAAGCTCGTGGGGGTCGGGAAAGACGAAAGGATCCGAATGAAGCTCTTCATGAGAAGCCTTACCGGAGATGCACTGTCCTGGTACATAAGCCAGAATCCTTAGAAGTGGGCCAATTGGGTGAGCATGGCATCAGAATTTATGGACTGGTTCAGGTTCATCACGGAGAATGCACCGGATGTCTTCTACATCCAGAACTTAAAGAAGAAGCAAACTGAGACTTTCCGTGAGTATGCTACTCGGTGGAGGTCGGAAGCAGCGAAGGTCAGACCAGCACTAGAAGAAGAGCAAATGAACAAGTTCTTTGTCAGGGCACAAGACCCACATTATTATGAAAGATTGATGGTCATTGAGACTCACAAGTTCTTCGATATCATCAAACTCGGAGAAAGGATTGAAGAGGGTATCAAAAGCGGGATGGTGACAAATTTCGAGGCACTGCAGGCCACAAACAAAGCATCACAATCAGGTGGCATATCAAAGAAAAGAGAAGTGGGGGCAGTAATGGTGGCTCAGGGCCCAAAATCTCCGCTCACATACCAAACACTTCCACCCACATACCAAACACCGCCACCCTCATACCAAACACCTCCACCCATATACCAGCCCTCATCTCCCAGATATTCTCAACCCGCCACCGCCTATCATACTTATAACACCCAGCCAGCCTACTATCATTCACCTCACACTCGTCCGAATTACCAGAAACCCCGACCTAACTTTGATCGCAAACCACCCAAACAATACACCGCTATTGGTGAACTCATCGACCAGCTGTACGAAAGGTTGAAGGCCGCTAGTTATGTCACTCCTATTCCTGTTGTGGCAGTAGAGAACTCATCTCAATGGGTTAACCCAAACAAAACTTGTGCATATCATTCCGGTATGAAAGGGCACACCGTTGATGAATGGCGAACATTGAAAAATAAGATCCAGACATTGATTGATAACAAGGTCATATATGCAAGGAGGCTACACCCAACGTCCGCAACAATCCTCTCCCAAATCACAGGGGTAACAAAGTACATGTGATAGAGACGGATGAAGAATGGGATCTCGAGGGGTCAATCGGGCTTATTCAGGAAGGCGATGACTTTAACCCTGCAGTCACACTCACTCCTATTGTGGTACAGATACAACCGTCAGTCGAAGTTAAGGTAACTGCATCGGTTCCATTTGAGGTGGAGGTAGCACCACCTGCAGCCACACCTGTTCCATTTGAGGTAGAAGTGGCCACACCTTTCACAGTGACAGTAGCAACCACACCTCCTTTCAATTCCAACACCATACCTTGGGACTATGTTGCGGAAGCCAGGCGAAAGGGAAAAGCAAAGATGGAAGAATCTGATGCCGCACAAGGAATGACCAGAACTGTAAGGGTCGATACACCCGAACATTTGGAAGGATCGATCAAGGATGCTGCTACTAAGCAACCTGTTATTGAAACTAGGCCAGACGATCTCTGGAGGAAAGTACAGGCGAGGTAATACTCAGTCGTCGATCATTTAAGCAAAACTCCCGCCCAAATATCTATCTTGTCGCTATTGCAAAAATCGAAAACACATAGGAGTGCTCTGATGAAGGTGTTAAATGAAGCTTACGTGCCCAACAACATCACCAGTGGAGAAATGGCCAACATGGTAGGGCAAGTGCTGGAGAGTCATAAGACCACCTTCCATGAGGATGAACTATCGCCTGAAGGGTTAAGCCACAACAGGACACTGCATATAACGGTACAGTTCAAAGACAAATTCATTGCCAGGGTCCTAATAGATAGGGGCTCGAGTCTCAACATTTGTCCATTAACTACTCTGAATAGATTGGGCAAAGATTTCCACGAGATACGGGCAGGAAGTATGAACGTGAAAGCCTTTGATGGGTCTCAAAGGGCCATAATTGGGGACATTAACCTTTGCCTGCAGATGGCGCAAACTTGGTTCGATGTTGAATTTCAGGTGCTTGACATATCAGCTACATACAATCTTCTGTTGGGTAGACCTTGGGTACATGCCGTAGGGGCTGTGGCTTCCACACTACACCAGGCCGTGAAGTTCGACTGGAACCACCAGGAGGTAGTCACTCACGGAGATTGGAGTAACCCATTTATACCAGTCAAACTATCCCGGTCATCGAGAATAGAAGAAGGTTGGGTGGAGAAACTTATCACCACATTGAAAATGTCAATGCAATTGAGAAGGACAAATGGTGGAGTAACAAAATAGAAAGAATACTAGCATGGTCTGGGTATGAACCCGGAAAAGGGCTTGGGAAGAATCTCCAGGGCATTACTAAACCAATACAGCTGAAACGTCATGGTACAACCTTCAGGCTCGGATACCAGTATACATGGCAAGAGTATGATGATTGGTCGCCTCCATGGCATGGTCCTTATTATCCTTTAGAGCAACTCGTGCCACATCTGGGTCAGACTTTTCACCAGGCTGATACAATATGGGGAACTGCAGAAGAAGAAGCTTTAGCTAGGCTGATGAATTTGTTCCTAAAAGACGAGGATATGGATTGCAGTGCAATAATTGAGGAGGAGGAGGAAGAAGGCCTTACCATTCAGACTATGGAGAAGGGAACTGTTCTCAGGAATAGGACTACCACACCATCCCGGGCCCGCCGAGTCCCTGGGTAGCTTGGCATTTAGACTAATCTACTTCTATAGCCATGCTAGGCATTTCAGATGTTTTCAGTAATTTTGTTTGAAAAGACGCATTTTGTTTTAAAAGAATTGCTCGATTCGTCGAGCCGTACTTGTTTTGGATATCTTCAATTTTTAATCAATGCACTGCTATTTATTATTCACTGTTATCTTTCACGTATTTTCCTTCTACAGCGTTATTATTACTTTTCCTGATTAACCGATGACTATGACATGTAATGAGACAACGCAACATAAGGATAGTGACTCAGAAGAAGAGGATGAAATACCCGAGGAAATTGTTAGGGAAGTTGAGAGTTTTGAGAACAAACCTAAGTCCAACCTAGACGAAACCGAAGCAGTAAATTTGGGAGACGCTGAAACCGTCAGGGAGACTCGCATGAGCATTCACTTATCACCGACAGAGAAGGAAGAGTACATCCGTTTCCTGAAGGAATATGAGGATATCTTTGCATGGTCATATGATTACATGACCGGTTTGAGCACATCCATAGTGGCTCATAAATTGCCTACCAATCCAATGTATCCGCCAGTGAAGCAGAAACTCAGAAAATTCAAACCAGACATGAGCCTGAAAATCTAGGAGGACGTCACTAAGCAGATCAAAGACAAAGTCCTGAGGGTAGTTAAGTACCCAACCTGGTTAGCCAATATTGTACCAATTTCGAGAAAGATGGGAAAGTTAGAGTATGTGTTGACTATCGAGACTTAAGTAGAGCAAGTCCCAAGGACAACTTTCCACTACCAAATATACACATCCTGGTCGTCAATTGCGCCAAGCATGAACTCCAATCCTTTGTAGATTGCTTCGCGAGTTATCACCAAATCTGGATGGATGAAGAAGACGCAGAGAAAACAGCTTTCATTACACTGTGGGGAGTGTAGTGCTACAAGATGATGCCATTTGGTTTAAAGAATGCTGGGGCTACTTACATGAGAGCCATGACAACCATCTTCCATGATATCATACACAAGGAAAGAGAGGTGTATGTCGATGATGTCATTATCAAGTCCAAGAGGGCCGCATATCACATAACAGACTTGAGAAAGTTCTTCGACAGGCTAAGGAGGTACAATCTGAAACTGAACCCCGCAAAATGTACATTGGGGGTTCAGGGGAGGGAAGCTGTTGGGATTCATTGTCAGCCGCCAAGGGATCGAGTTGGACCCGTCCAAGGTTAAGGCTATTGAACAGTTACCTCCACCAAAGAGCAAGAAGAACGTAATGATCTTTCTAGGACGTCTCAACTATATCAGTCGCTTCATAGAACAGACCATAGTTATATGTGAACCCATCTTCAAAATATTGAGGAAAGATGCTGAAATAAGTTGGACCGAAGATTGTCAAAAGGCTTTTGACAAAATCAAAGAATACCTGTCCACACCGCCAGTCCTAGTCCCGCTAGAACTTGTGAGATCTTTTCTACTCTATCTATCTGTATTAGATGGAGCTTTCGGATGTATTTTGGGACAACATGACGAGACAAGGAGAAAGGAGCAAGCCATATACTACTTGAGTAAGAAGTTCACACCTTATGAAGCATGATACTCTCTGTTGGAACGCACTTGCTGTTCTTTGACCTGGATGGCTCTGAAATTGAGGCATTACTTCTGTGCCTATACCAGGTACCTCATATCCAGGATAGACCCTCTGAAGTACATCTTTCAGAAGCCCATGCCGACCGGGAAGTTAGCCAAGTGGCAGATACTGTTAAGTGAGTTCGATATCGTCTATGTAACTCAGAAGGCGGTCAAAGGACAAGCATTTGCAGACCATCTTGCCGAATACCCTGTGGGAGGAGAATAAAAACCCTTAAAAATGTATTTTCCCGATGAAGAAGTATCGTTCGTAGAAGAAGACATTGCTGAAGCTTACGATAGTTGGAGGATGTTCTTCGACGGAGCTGCAAACTTTAGAGGAGTGGGCATTGGAGTGGTTTTTGTATCAAAAACAGGTCAACGCTACCGTGTATCTTCGAAGCTTAGGTTTCCATGCACCAACAACATGGCGGAATATGAGGCTTGCATCATGGGGCTCAATCTAGCCATCGATATGAATATACAAGAACTGCTGGTAATCGGTGATTCGGATCTTCTGGTACATCAGGTTTAAGGAGAATGGGCTATGAAGAACACCAAGATACTGCCATACATGTATCATGTGCAGGAGTTAATGAAGAGATTCACAAACATAGAATTCAAACATGTGCCCAGAATGCAAAATGAGTTCGCAGATGCACCGGCCACTTTGTCATCAATGATACAACATCCAAACAAGAATTTCATTGATCCCGTCTCCGTGAGGATCCACAATCAACCGGCTTACTGTGCTCATGTTGAAGAGGAAACGAATGGAAAACCTTGGTTCCACGACATCAAAGAATATTTGGCAAGAGGAGAATATCCAGAGCAGGCAAACCACACTCAGAAACGCACGCTGCGGAGGCAATCCAATAATTTCTTCCAAAGCGGAGGGACCCTGTATAGAAGAACTCCTGATCTAGGGTTGTTAAGGTGTGTTGACGCAAATGAGGCTTCCAGATTGCTCGAAGAAATACATGCCGGAACTTGTGGACCACATATGAATGGTTTTGTTCTAGCCAAGAAAATACTTAGAGCTGGATATTTTTGGATGACCATGGAGACGGATTGCATCCGGTACATCTAGAAATGCCACGAATGCCAGGTACATGCAGACATGATAAAGGTACCACCAAATGAACTCAATGCAACAAGTGAACCTTGGCCTTTTGCTGCCCGGGGAATGAATGTCATCGGTCCGATCGAGCCCACTGCTTCAAATGGCACCGGTTCATTTTAGTAGCAATCGACTATTTCACAAAATGGGTAGAGGCTGCATCTTATAAAGTTGTAACCAAGAAAGTCGTCGCAGATTTTGTCAAGGATCGTATTGTTTGCCGATTCGGGGTTACCGAGTCCATTATCACTGATAATGCCGCCAATCTCAACAGTGACCTAATGAAAGCCATGTGTGAAACCTTCAAAATCAAGCACAAAACCTCTACATCATACAGGCTTCAGATGAATGGAGCTGTGGAAGTTGCTAACAAGAACATCAAGAAGGTACTAAGGAAGATGGTAGAAAACCACAAACAATGGTACGAGAAGCTACCCTTTTCCCTATTGGGGTACCGCACTACAGTCCGCACATCAACTGGGGCAACTCCATATTTACTGGTTTATGGTACCAAAGTTGTCATTCCAGCCGAGGTAGAAATTCCTTCTTTAAGAATCATACAGGAAGCCGAACTCAGCAATGCAGAATGGATAAGAAGCCGTTATAAGCAATTGGCCCTTATATACGGAAAAAGAATGAATGCAGTATGTCACGGTCAGCTTCATCAGAACAGAATGTCCAGAACTTCCAACAAAAGGGTCAAACCAAGACGATTCGCACCGGGACAGTTGGTTCTGAAGAAGATCTTCCCACATCAAGATGAAGCCAAAGGGAAATTCTCTCCCAACTGGCAAGGTCCTTACATGGTTCACCGGGTGCTAACAGGAGGAGCACTCATACTTGCAGAAATGGACGGAGAAGTTTGGCCGAAACCGATAAGTTCAGACGCAGTCAAGAGATGCTATGTTTAGATTGTTTACACTCCTTCATCCAATGTAACTGAACGACGCTTGACCTTATTCCCATTTAAAAGGGGATACGTAGGTAGCCTTGTGGGTTCGGTCATATCATAATAAAATCTTCATTTTCCCTCAGAAATAGAAACTGGGGGAGAATTTTGAGGAGGACCCTCAAAATTCCGAAGCAAGTCCAGCCGACGCCATCATATACTAGAAAGCCATAAATTGGTTAAGAAACTGGGGCAGAATTTTGAGAAGGATTCTCAAAATTTCGGAGAAGGTTCAGCAAGTTTCGTCGCACGCAAACGGTTGAAGGATCATTTACCAAACTGGGGCAGAATTTTGAGAAGGATCCTCAAAATTTTAAAATAAGAAAGCTGCAATGTCTCATAAATGTGTTACAGTCACTAGTTCATCTAAAATTACTTGATATTTCACTATGTTTTCTAAAAATAACTCTATTTTTATCAATAAATGCATATTTTCGAAAACTCTATTTCCGTGACAGTCAGGTGTTACCCAGGGCAACTCAAACAAAGCCCTCCAGAACATAGCAAAGCAAAGCCAGCAGACGAAGGCACGAACCAACCTCCCCTTACAAACTTACGATTTTTCTTTGGATGTAAGCACGGTGAACATAACAGAAGTATTGGCAAGCATACACATACCAAAGTCCTAACGATAAGGCCACCAGACGCAAATATATTTCCAGATAAGAAATATTCTATTCTTGTTTGTTCTCTGCATGAGGCTAAGCCCCGCCTCCATATTGGCATAAGGCTAAGCATCTCCTTCTCATTGCATGAGACTAAGCTCTATCTCCGATCTTGCATGAGGCTAAGCCCTGCCTCTCATCTGCATAAGGCTAAGCATCGCCTTCTCTTTGCATGAGACTAAACTCTGTGACAAATCTTGCATGAGGCTAAGCTTTGCCTCTCATCTGCATGAGGCTAAGCCCTGCCTCCATATTTGCATAAGGATAAGCATTGCCTTCTCTTTGCATGAGACTAAGCTTTGTCTCCAATCTTGCATGAGGCTAAGCCCTGCCTCTCATCTGCATGAGGCTAAACCCTGCCTCTATATTTGCATAAGGCTAAGCATTGCCTTCTCCTTGCATGAGACTAAGCTCTGTCTCAAATCTTGCATGACGCTAAGCCCTTCCTCTATATTTGCATAAGGCTAAGCATTGCCTTCTCCTTGCATGAGACTAAGCTCTGTCTCAAATCTTGCATGAGGCTAAGCCCTGCCTCCATATTTGGATAAGGCTAAGCATTGCCTTCTCCTTGCATGAGACTAAAGCTCTGTCTCAAATCTTGCATGAGGCTAAACCCTGCCTCCATATTTGCATAAGGTTAAGCATTGCCTTCTCTTTGCATGAGACTAAGCTCTGTCTGAAATCTTTCATGAAGCTAAGCCCTGCCTCTATATTTGTATAAGGCTAAGCATTGCCTTCTTTTTGCAGAGACTAAGCTCTGTCTCCGATCTTGCATGAGGCTAAGCCCTGCTTCTCATCTGCATAAGGCTAAGCATTGCCTTCTCTTTGCATGAGACTAAGCCATGTCTCAAATCTTGCATGAGGCTAAGCCCTGCCTCCATGTTGACCTGCTTCTGCTACCAGAACCGCTCCAATGCCTACTCCTTTGAAATTTGCAGCTCCATCAAAGAACATCCTCCATCCGTCATATGCTTCGGTAATGCCCTCTCCTACGAATGACACCTCTGCATTAGGAAAATATGTTTTCAAGGGTTCGCATTCTCCTCCTACAGGATTTTCAGCTAGATAGTCTGCCAATGCCTGTCCTTTGACCGCCTTTTGAGTTACCTAGACGATATCGAACTCACTCAACAGTATCTGCCACTTGTCTAACTTCCCAGTTGGCATGGGTTTCTGAAATATGTACTTCAAAGGGTCCATCCTGGATATGAGATATGTGGTATAGGCGCAGACGTAATTCCTCAACTTCTGGGCTATCCATGTCAAAGCACAGCAAGTGCGTTCCAGCAAAGAGTACCGTGTTTCGTAAGGTGTGAACTTCTTACTCAAGTAGTATATGGCTTGCTCCTTTCTCCCTGTCTCGTCATGTTGTCCCAGAACACATCCGAAGGATCCATCCAATACAGATAGATAGAGTAGCAAAGGTCGACCTGGTTCTAGCGGGAGCAAGACTGGTGGTGTGGACAGGTACTCCTTGATTTTGTCGAAAGCTTTCCAACAATCCTCGGTCCAGCTTTTTTCGGCATCTTTCCTCAGCATCTTGAAGATGGGTTCACATATGACTATGGACTGTGCTATAAAGCGATTGATATAGTTGAGACATCCTAGGAAGCTCATCACGTCCTTTTTGCTCTGAGGCGGTGGTAACTCCTGAATGGACATAACTTTAGACGGGTACAGCTCGATCTCTCAACGACTGATAATGAATCCTAGTAACTTTCCTGCGGGAACCCCGAATGCACGCTTTGCGGGGTTCAATTTTGAGTTGTTCCTCCTTAACCTGTCAAAGAACTTTCTCAAGTTCGTTATGTGATCCGCGGCCCTCTTGGATTTGATAATGACATCGTCCACATACACCTCTATTTCTTTGTGTATCATATCATGGAAAATGGTTGTCATGATTCTCATGTAGGTAGCCCCAGCATTCTTTAGACCAAATGGCATCATCTTGTAGAAGTATACCCCCCATGGTGTAATAAAAGCTATTTTCTCTGCGTCTTCTTCATCCATCCAGATCTGGTGATAACCCACGAAGCAATCTACAAAGGATTGGAGTTCATGCTTGGCGCAATTGTCGATCAGGAACTTGTATGTTTGGCAGTGGAAAGTCGTCATTGGGACTTGCTCTGTTTAAGTCTCGATAGTCAACACACACTCTGACTTTCCCATCTTTCTTCGGAACTGGCACAATGTTGGCTAACCAGGTTGGTACTCAACCACCCTGAGAACTTTGGCTTTGATCTGCTTAGTAACTTCCTCCTTGATTTTCAGGCTCATATCTGGTTTGAATCTTTTTAGTTTCTGCTTCACTGGGGACACATGGGATTGGTAGGCAACTTGTAAGCCACTACGGACGTGCTCAAACCAGTCATGTCATCATATGACCATGCGAAAATGTCTTCATACTCCTTTAGGTGACAAGTGAGTGCTGATGCGAGTCTCCTTGACGGTCTCGGCGTCCCCCAAATTTACTGCTTCGGTTTCGTCCAGGTTGGACTTAGGCTTATTCTCAAAGTCTTCAACCTCCCTAACAACTTCCTCGGGTATTTCATCTTCTTCATCTGAATCACTACCCTCATATTGTGTTGCCTCATTACATGTCACAGTCATCGGTTCATAAGGAAAAGTAATAATAACGTTGTAGAAAGAAAAAGTGTAGAAAATAATAATGAATAATAAAGAGCAATGCATTTGATTAAAACTGAAAGACATCCAAACAAGTACGACTTGATGAATCGAGCATTTATTTTGAAACAAGTCTTTAAAACCAAATTACTGAAAATCCTAAATGCCTAGAATGGCTATAGAAACAAAATCTGCCAAGCTACCCAGGGACTCGGCGGGCCCGGGATGATGTGGCGGTCCAGTTCCTAAGAACAGCTCCTTTCTTCACAGTCCGAATAGTGAGGCCTTCTTCCTCATCCTCCTCAATTATTGCAATGTAATCCATGTCTTCGTCCTCCAAGAATAAATTCCTCAGCACAGCTAATGCTTCTTCTTCTGCAGTTCCCCATATTGTATCAGCTTGGTGAAAAGTTTGACCCAGATGTGGCACTGGTTGCTCGAGAGGGTAATAAGGCCCACGCCATGGAGGCGACCAATCATCGTACTTCTTCCATGTATACCGGTATCCCAGCCCGAAGGTAGTACCATGACATTTTAGCTGTATTGGTTTGGTAATACCCCCTGGAGATTCTTCCCAAGTCCTTTGCCGGGCTCATACCCAGACCATGCTAGTAGGCTTTCTATTTTGCTGCTCCACCACTTGTCTTTCTCAACGGCATTGACACGTTCAATGCGATGATAGGTTTCCCCTCCTAGCCTTCTTCTGTTCCCGACAACGGGAATGGTTTGACTGGTGTAAATGGGTTTACTCCCATCCCCATGAATGATCACCTCCTGACGGTTCCTTTCAAATTTCACGGCTTGATATAGTGTGGAAGCCACAGCCCCAGCGGCATGTATCCATGGTCGCCCCAACAGAAGATTGTATGAAGCTGATATGTCAAGCACTTGGAATTCGACGTCGAACCAAGTTGGCCCCATCTACAGGCAAAGATTAATTTCTCCGATGGTAGCTCTCTGAGACCCATCAAAAGCCTTCACGTTCATCGTCCCTTCTCGTATCTCGTATAGGCCTTTACCCAACCTCTTCAATGTTGTCAATGGACAAATATTGAGACTGGATCCTCCATCAATCAGGACCCTGGTAATGAAGTAATTTTTGCATTGCACTGTGATGTGTAGTGCCTGTTGTGATTCAAACCCTCAGGCGACAACTCATCCTCGTGGAAAGTGATTTTGTGACTTTCCAGCACCTGTCCTACATGTTAGCCATTTCTCCGCTTGTGATGTTATTGGACACAGAAGCTTCACTCAACACCTTCATCAAAGCATTCTTGTGCGCCTATAAATTTGGCAACAATGCCAGTATGGATATCTGAGCAGGGGTTCTGTTCAAATGATCGATGACGGAGTATTCCTTTGCTTGTACTTTCCTCCAAAGGTCATCTAGCCCTGTTTCAATGGCAGGCTGCTTGATAGTGGCATCCTTACTTGGCCCTTCCAAGTGTTCAGGTGTATAGATTCTTCCGGTCCTAGTCATTGCTTGTGCAGCATCGGATTCCTCCATCTTTGCCTTTCCTTTTCGCCTAGCTTTGGCAATATAATCCCAGGGTATTGCATTTGAATTGAAAGGAGGTGTGGTTGATACTGTCACTGTGAAAGGTGTGGCCACTTCTACTTCAAATGGAATAGGGGTGGCCACAGGTGAAGCTACCTCTACCTCAAATGGAACTGATGCAGCTACCTCAACCTCGATTGGGAACTGAGTCTGTACTACAATAGGAGTAAGTGTGGTTTCGGGTTTGAAGTCATCGCCTTCTCGAATAAGCCCAATCGACCCCTCAGGATCCCATTCTTTGTCCATCTCTATCACATGTATCCCACCTCCCCTATGATCTGGAAGAGGGTTGTTGCAGACATTTGGTGCGACTTCTTTCGCCTGTATGACCTTGTTGTCGATCAGTGTATGGATTTTGTATTTCAATGTTCGGCACTCGTCAATGGTGTGCCCCTTCATACCGGAATGGTACGCACAGGTTTTGTTTGGGTTGACCCATTGGGATGGTTTTCTACTGCCACAGCGGGAATGGGAGTGACATAACCAGCAGCTTTCAACGTTTCATTCAGCTGGTCGATGGGTTCAGCAATAGCGGTGTATTGTCTGGGTGTCTTATAGTTAAAATTGGGCTGTGGTCTTGGATAGTTTTGGCGAGTTGGAGGTGACTGGAATTGAGACGGTTGGGAATTATAGGTTTGATAGACAGTTGCCGGTTGGGGATATCTGGGAGATGAGGGTTGATATGTAGGTGGAGGTGCTTGGTATGTGGGTGGAGGTGTTTGATATGTGGGTGGAGGTGCTTGGTATGTGGGTGGAGGTGTTTGATATGTGAGTGGAGATTTCGGGCCTTGAGCCACCATTACTACCCCCAACGTCTTTCTTTTTTGATATGCCGCCTGATTGTAATGCCTTGTTTGTGTCCTGTAATGCCTCAAAGTTTGTTACCATCCCGCTTTTGATGCTTTCTTCGATCCTTCCCCCAAGTTTGATGATGTCAGAGAGTGGTTTTCAATGAACATCAACCTCTCATAGCATTGCAGATCTTGTGCTCTGACAAACAATTTATTCATCTGTTCCTTGTCCAAAGATGGCCTGACTTTGGCTGCTTCTGACCTCCAACGAGTAGCATACTTGTGGAAAGTCTTGGAGGGCTTCTTCTTGAGGTTCTGAATGTAGAAAACTTCTGGTGCATTTCCTGTGTTGAACCTGAATCGGTCCATGAAATCTGATGCCATACTCACCCAGTTGGACCATTTCTTAGGATCCTGGCTAATGTACTAGGACAAAGCGTCTCCTGTAAGACTCCTCATGAAAAGATTCATCCGGATTTTTTCATCCTTTCCGACCCCGACCAATTTGTTACAATAATTCCTTAGATTAACCCTGGGATCACCTGTACTGTCAAACATCTCGAACTTGGGAGGTTTGTACCCCTCTGGCAGTTCTACATCTGGCTGTATGCATAGGTCTTCATAGTTCAAACCTTTTATTCCTTTGCCACCTTCGACACCCTGAACCCTAATTGTCCACTTCTTGAGTTCTTCAGCCATGTTCTTGATGAGCAGGTCCTTCTCAGCGGATTCTGGTGTATAGGAAGTTGGTTGGATAGAGTGAGGTACGGTTTCCACATATATATGGTTGTTTTGGTGAGTGTTAGGGACTTGGGTGTAGTGATGGTCATTGGTTGAGTTTGAGGATCGGGAATGGGTTGTGGTGTGTTCTGGGGAGTGTGATAAGTGGCGGTTGGTGGGTACTGAATTGGTTGATGGTGGTGTTGTGGAGGAGTTGGTATCGGTAAGGGATTGAGATTTTGAGGTGGGGTTGCATATTGATGTGGTGCAGGAGGGTTTTGTGGATGTTGGTTCAGTGTATTTTGGGGAGGTGCTGGGTTTTTGGTATTTTGTTGATTGATGTCGGGGACATTCAGGGTGAGGGATAGGTTTGCCAAGTTGCGGACCTGCTCAAGCTCTCCTTGTAGTTGCAGTATCTTTTGTTCCAACCTCAAAACTAAATCATTTGGTGCCGGAGTACTCCGACCGTCTGAAGTGTCTGCATTTTCCACATCCTCTTTTTGAATACCACTTAAATCGTCCATTTTAGCTTTCCCCTTACTCTTTGTATTACTTGGAGGAGGAGGAGGTGGTGGGCCTTTAGATCTGGTGTGATACGCTGATGATGCCAGTATGAGCGAACCAAGGCAACCCAGCAAATCCCACTATTTCTTCTAGAAGGGAGTCATTTCTATGTCTACAAAACGGAACACAGCCCTTTCCTTATCCCAAAATAGAGTGGCAGCCTCGATTAGCATCTTGTTTGGTTGAAGATCCAATAGTGATGGCAAATTCCCTAAGACTCTCTTCACATGATTTTGGTCACTTGAGGAAAAATCTCTCCACCAATCTATCAAAAGTGGAGGAATACTACTGACCATACCGAATCTGGGGACTTCGTGCCTCATTTTTTGCAAAACAAGAGAGTGTTAGGCCCTTTCCCCCTCCACGTTCGTGTATTTATACAGTAATGATTAGCATATTGGCACTTATTTCTCCAAATTAATGCACACGATCGTGGTTACGTTCGTTGGGATTGTGGAAAACCCGATAAACTTTTGGACGAGGCTTGTCTTAAAGGGTTATTATGCGGACAACATATTAGCCCGGCTAGGTTTGACCATGATGCATGTACAATTAATCAATGTAAGGCTGCTATAGAGGTCTAGACTGGGACCCTCAAGCGGACAACTTGAGGGGGAAAGGCACGGAACCGTCGAACGCACCGCTGATCGACTAGTTTTACCGCAAATATGCCTTTCCGAATTTAAAGGGTGATATATAGGAAGAGCGCAAACACTCATCAAGCGTTGCTATAGGATTAATTACGCACGAGTGGAATATGATGTTGAGCATGATTTATGCAACAAGAAATAGCATGTTGTCAAGTATTTGCACGTAAGAAAAGGATAAATGCAATATTTAAATAATTAAAAGACAATTACGGAAAAAGAAAACAAAGAGACAAGTTAGTTTCAGGAGAAATAAAGAAATCATAAATGCTTGAAAGCAGTTAAATTCAAATAAAGGAAAAGGGTAAACGGGATAAAGTATGCTTGGACTAATTCATAAAAATAAGTTCGTTATGGTAAGAGCATGAAATAATCCCCAGCAGAGTCGCCATGCTGTCGCGCCCCCTTTTTCCTCCTCGTGGAGATGTCCGGGTTTCGACATTCATGGGGGAACAACTCATTTCCTTTTGGGAATTGGGTATTTGAAGAGTTGCCACCTAACGGATTATGGTGCATTAGGGCACCTAGAGCGATTAACTCATGTAACTAGTTTGCATTACCAGAGATTAGGGTAAGGGCTTGAAATAACCTTGAGGGGAAGGTGTTAGGCACCCCCCAGGGTCCACAATTATGGGTCCCTGCCGAACTTAAACTATATGAATTAGTCATTTTCACAAGTAAACAATTTCAACACATATTTGCAAATAGAGGTAGTTTTCACATTTTGAATACATATATGATCAAGGAAATTCAGATATTGAAAGTAAGAGAGGTTTGGACAAATTACACATGTATATGTAAAGGAAAAAAAGGAAATTTTGAGAATTTAAGCGCATAGGGGAATTGGGAAAGGGAAGTCCTAAGTTGATTAGCCTACAGGATCATACCCATGCAATGCCCGGTAATCACTCCTCAATGAGGGGCTACACGTGACATTAGCGCGCATGTCATCATATCCTTTTACTACCCATTACCCTCCCCTTAGTGGTTATGAGTGAGTTTAATTAACGACCTCTAAGCGTGCTGCTACCCGTCCCTTCCTTATGGTCCTGGAGGAATTTAGGACCTCTAAATCTGGACAGTTCTAGACAACCTAAGGTTTTTAAAAGGTGAAAATCTAGGCGACAAGCAAATAACATACAGGACAAGCAAATAGGGACAAACAGTTAGAAGGCTCATATTTACCACCGCATGTATAGGCAAACAAACAGCACGTCTAAAACACAGATTGTGAAGAAGTTCAGAAATCCTAAGAACATGGCATCTAGATGAATGTTACAAATTCAGGATATGCATAAACAAAGTGGCAGAATCCTAACCAGTTTGCCTAATGGTTTTTTATAGCTTGTAAAGATTAAGCAGTTTAACACAATCAAACACAGTTTCCAGTTTATATATACAGAGACTGATTACCTAAGGCTTGCCTAGGCGTGGGACTGTACGCAATCACAATTACAGGAACTGTTTGAATAGTTGAAATCATTTAACCTATGAGCATGCTGATCTAGGTGATACAGGTTATCACAGGTATTTTATATCAACTCGTACTTAGAGACTTGATGCCTATGTGTGAGGCTGTTTAGACCTTTTCGTAGCCACTTACTTATTTTAATCGAAATAGCCATGTCAAACAAAATGCAAATAGGGTTCCTAAAAGATATGGTATCTAATGCATACAGAAATGCCAGCTTTATTAAAACAGGGTTGTTAGCCTAGGATCAGGATCTCTAAGTGACAAGACTCGTGCAAAATTAAAGCATGGAATAGTGATATGTGGCATGTAGTATGCTGAAGCCATAAACGTGAAGGTCCTAAAATCAAGTTATCTAATGCACAAGATCATCATGGTTTAAATGCAAATGAACAAACCGTCCTAGAACATGGATTCTAATACAGATTTGTAGAACATAAAGCCTATGGCATGTTTTCTACCCGTTTTACCCACAACACCATGCAGCTACCCTCCCATTTCTCTAGTCACCCCAATATCTGTTTACAACTAATTATTACAGCCCAATGATGGAATAAATTACATAAATAAAACATAAATTAAGCTATAGGGAGCCTGAAGTAGGCCCAAAGCAAATCCTGGTGTTCCAGGCCTTCAGTAGTCTCAAATGCCAAGGATTTCATAGCCAATTATGTCTAGGTGTGTCGAAGTTCCCTAAGGACCTCAAGGATCCCGGGCAGTGCTCACACCCAGACCGTTCTCAAATAAAGACTGATTTATGTGTAGTGTGGAAGAGCCAGCCCTGATATACCAGAGTTCAGAGAGATCTCAAGAACCTCTAAGCAGTACACATACCAGAGGGGCAGGACTTAATAACCTAAGAATAAGTGAGAGTGCTTGACATGATTTGAAAAGGTTTTGGTAAACAGTATAGAGAGGAATCTTAGGAGTGAATAGATTTTCTGAAAAACCAGTAATAGTTTGGTAGTAAAACAGCTTGAGAAAAGTATGAAAACACTTTGAAATCAAAACACAAATCACAGAACAACCATATTCAGAAACACTTGGCAAGCAGGTTCAAAACAAGGAGAGGGGTTGGGGATACATAGAATACACCTTAGTGTATAGTGGAGCACAGAAGCAAACAGATGTATAGAATTATTAATTTAGTTACAAGGGTAGGTGATTAAGCCATGGAGCAAAGTTGTTAAGACCACATAAACCTCAAAAACACAACTATAGTTGCCTTGAGAGACTAGATGACTTAGCAAAGCAGAGTAGGAAAGGACTTAAATGAACAGACTAGGCAAAACACCACCAAGCATTCATAATATAGACATGCCAACCACACACTGAGCAAAACAAGATTTAGACGTACTAGACAAACAGTAGACATGCAAGTATAGCTGAGACATGCTAATCACATATTGAACAAGGCAGTATTAGGCATGCTAGATAAAAAGTAGATAGGCAAGTAAAGTTGAGGCATGCTAATCACATATTGAACAAGGCAATATTAGGCATACTGGATAGACAGTAGACAGGAGCAGAAAATTAACTCATGACTGATGAAGTAAGGCAGTAATGAAACACATAGTGTTTAGATCTAAAATTTAATCAGAGGCACACCAGTTAGGGAAAGTGAACATAAGAGGTAAGACAGGTGTTGTGCAATTTCTAGCCTTGGCTTACGGCTGGCAAGACTATTGAAGATCACAAGTAGCAGGAAGAACAGAGAGAGTTTTTTTAGAGTGTAAGAGTAATGGTGAACTAATGTTCGTGTGCAGAAGTGAGGGTAGGGGAGAACATATATAGTAATCAAGAGTTAAACAGAATAAGGTAAAGAATCAATTATGTAGCACTTAGGAAAATTTACAGAATCAATCACACATGTAAAACCAGTAAAGTCTTCCCTTAATCAAGGGGTATCAATCAACGGTAAAGAGCAGGACCGATATTTAATGAAAGAAATCAAGTAAGACTTAGGTACAGAGTAGGCAATTGGGGGTGAATAAACAGGAATTCAATTAAGGAAACAATTAGTAAGAATCAGTAAGTATCATAGTAGCTTCAAATAAGATAAGAAAACTAATTAAGGTCGTAAATAAAGGAAATAATCAAGAATCAGCACATAATTTTTTAACAGAGCCAATCGGTGAGTCAGAAATTCAAAAAGTACTGATTTAAGGGAGAGAATATAGGTTTTCCACAAATAGACAAATAGGCTAAAAAATAGAATTTCATAGACATACAGAAATTAGCCGAGAAATCGAATCAGAAACCCTAACAGAGATGAACTAGGGTAAAATCACAGGACATTGAGTTAGACTAAAGGGGGAAATCATGAAAGTCAAAGCACAGAACAAACAATGTAACCAGTATCATGGAAGGACTCAGAATCCAAACAAAATATTGAAGAAAATTGGGGTTTCAACATAAACTAGTGAGGGTTGAAGCAAACTCTACGAAATTGGTCAAAAACACATGAAAATAGAAGATTAAATACACATAGTCAGCAAAACGTTTTGAAGAAAGAGATTTTAGGAAATCCTAGTTTAAGAAACTGGAAAGCCACTCGAAGATCAGAAGATTTTTGCAAAACTCATGTAAAATAGGTTCAATCCATCTCAGATCTTGCACAGATCTGGGAAGTTCAAAGGACGAAATTAGGGTTTCGAGAAAAACAACACAGAGATGAAGAAGTAAGCTTAGAAATCCATAGGTTTAAGGCGAAATAGGAAGATCTTACTCGAAATCGAACCGGAATAGCTTGAAACAGGCAAGAAAAAGGCCATAGGTGTAAACGGACTGACCCTGGTCCCTCGAGGACCTTAGAGATGGCGGTACCAGCATATGAGAGGCCATTAGAGGCCTGGTGGTGAGAAACCACCATGAACAGCAGTAGATGAGTGACGATGAGGGTGAGTTAGGGTTAAGATTGGAGAGTATTTTAGAGGAGGAGAGGTGAGTGACGGCGATGAGAAAATAGAAAATGAGAGGTTTGGAGGGGAGGGGGGGTTATTAGGGTTTAATTATGGTAGGGGAATCTGGACCGTTGATCAAAATGATCAACGGCCGGGATTGGCCAGGGTATTGGGTCGGGTAAATTTAGATTGGGCCTAGGGGTTTTGGGCTGATTTTTTCGGTTTAATACTAAGAGGGTTTTGGGCTGGTATTAAAAGGGTTAAGTTTGAAATAAAAGGGTCATTTGTTAAATACCCAGGTATTTGAATAAAAATTATTTTATAAAATAATTAGCAATGAGAAAAAAAATAATTTTCATGCACGGGGATACTTTAAAATAATTATTTGCAATTGTAGCCAAATAATGTAAATCTGGCCATTTATGAAATAATTTGGACTTAATAGGACCATAAATAGTAATATTAAATCAAGAAATGTTTTCAAACATTTGTGATGCAATTTTGTAATTATTATATGAATAAAATACTGAGATAAATTAATTTAAAAATGTAAAAATTATGGAAAAATAACAATTGATGCTAATGCGTAGTTTTAAAGGTATATATGCATTTCAAAAATATTATAGGGAAAATTGGGTATTAACAATATGCTTTGCACCAATGAAAGTAATAACATAGCAAACAAGTGCACGACATCACCCTTCGTGCTTCTATTCTCGTCCTCACCACAAGAAAACAATAAAAGCAGCACGACATCACCCTTCATGCATTAACTCTCTCATAACATGGCACGGCATCACCTTTCTTGCATTAACTCTCCCATAACATGGCACGACATCACCCTTCATGCATTATCACTCACAGAATATGGCACGACATCACCCTTCGTGCATTATCACTCACTCACAAAACATTGCACGACATCACCCATTGTGCTTTAACACTCTCCCTCACTAAGACAGTGAACGATAATAACAGAGAGATAGAAATATCAAGAATAAGTCTTACTTCAATATTTAATTTCCACAATACCAACCTCAACTCTGAGTTAATACTCAATCACTACCCATTCTCATAAAGCATGATAAGAGTTTCTCAACACATGGAATATCAAGTCTAAACATGAAATATATGATCAAGAGTACAACAGTTACAAGAATAAGACTAACTCGCATGCTATGACTCGACAACAACGTATAGGTACTCGTCACCTCACCTATACGTCGTACTCAACAACCAAACACACAGCAAATAGGGCAACAATACCTAGTCCCTCAAGCTAAGGTTAGCCATAACACTTCCCTAGCTACCATGGCCAAACTCAAAGCTCAATCACCGCCTGTCCTTTCACACTAGCCTCCGGGCCAATAGAATCTAGCAATTACCAATCAAACAATTCAATTTAAGCCTTAGGAACTACCCATGATAGCAAAGAATTCAATTAAGGTCATTTTTGAAAAGGTCAACAAAAGTCAACATCCGGGACCGCTTTGTCCAAACCCGAAATTCGGACCAAAACCCGATTAACCATTCATCCTCGAGCCTGGATATACATACTGGTTTTGGAATCCGACCTCAATTTTGAGGTCTAAATCCCCAAATTTTGAAATTCCTAATTTCTACCCAAAATCCCCAATTCCACCATGAAAACCCTAGAGTCTAAGATGAAATCTTGCAAAAAGAATTAAAAGAGTGAAAGAAATGAGTTAAGAGTCACTTACTTATGATTTGGGGAAGAATAAATGTCTGGAAAACCGCCTCTTATGTTTTAGGGTTTGAAAAATTGAAAAATGAACGAAAAATCGCATTTATATAGCACCCCTCTGATCTGCATTACGCGGTTCGCAAAATTCCGGGCGTGGACGCGAATCCCCACCGCGGTCCGTGATATTATGGGTGCGGCCGCGCCACCTGAGCCTTACCCTACCGCGGTACACGAAGTCCCCACCGCGGCCGCGTTCTTCTACCGTGGTTCGCAAATTTCACTCTGCAGCCGCACTCGTAAGATATGAGACCTACAATTTCTGCAACTAACCAACACCAGGTCTTTTTCTAAGTCTAGACATCCCGTAGCCTATCCGAAACTCACATAATCGAGTTCTAAAATATAAGATGACCCTTTGGGTCATCACATTCTCCACCTCTAAACCAACCGTTCATCCTCGAACGCACATAGAAAAGTACCTGAGCTAGGGAAAAGATGGGGATATCTGCTCTGCATATCGGACTCGGACTCCCAGATAGCTGCCTCAACAGGCTGACCTCTCCACTACACACGAACCAAAGGATAACTCTTCGATCTCAACTGACGAACCTACCGGTCTAGAATAACTACCAGCTTCTCCTCGTTGGTCAAATCATTGTCCAACTGGACAGTGCTGAAATCTAACACGTGGGATGGATCGCCGTGATACTTCCGAAGCATGGACACATGAAACACTAGATGGACCGCTGATAAGCCTGGTGGGAACACAAGTCTGTAGCCACCTCACCCACTCGATCAGGAATAACAAAACGCCCGATGAACCTAGGGCTTAACTTTGACCTTCTTCCCTAACCGCATCACATCCTTCATGGGCGACACCCGAAGCAACACCCTCTCTCCGACCATGAATGCCACAATACGAACCATACGGTCGACATATCTCTTTTTCCTGGACTGAGTTGTACGAAGTCTATCCTGAATAATCTTAACCTTATCCAAGGCATCCTGCACTAAAATTATGCCCAATAATCGAGCCTCCCCTGGCTCTAACCATCTAACCGGTGATCGACACCGTCTACTATCAACGCCTCATAGGGAGCCATCTAGATGCTCACCTGATAACTGTTGTTGTAGGCAAACTCCACCAACGACAAGAACTGATCACAAGAACCTCCAAAATCAATAACGTAGGTGCGGAGCATATCCTCGATGATCTGAATAGTATGCTCGGACTGTCCGTCCGTCTGAGGTTGGAATGCTGTGCTCAACTCAACCCGCGTACCCAACTCACGCTGTACTGCCCAACAAAATGCGAGGTAAACTGCGTACCTCGATTAAAAATTATAGACATGGGCACACCATGAATGCGAACTATCTCACGGATAAAAATCTCTGCCAATCGCTCCGAAGAATAGGAAACTGCCACAGGAATGAAATGCGCTGACTTGGTCAGCCTATCCACAATAACCTATACTGCATCACACTTCCTCTGTGTCCGTGGGATTCCAACAAAAAAGTCCATAGTGATACGCTCCCACTTCCACTCAGGAATATCTATCTTCTAAAACAGACCACCAGGTCTCTGGTTCTCGTACTTTACTTGCTGACAATTCAAACACCAAGTTACATACGCAACAATATCCTTCTTTATCCCACTCCACCAATAATGCTGCCGCAAGTTCTGATACATCTTAGCGGCACGCCCGGATGAATAGAATACTGGGAGCTCTGAGCCTCCTCCAGAATCAACTTACAAAATCCATCCACATTAGGCACACAAACACGACCCTGCATCCTCAAAACTCCATCATCTCTAACCGTAACCTGTTTGGCATCTCTGTGCCGCACTGTGTCCCTAAGGGCAAGCAAATGAGGATCATCTTACTGTCGTTCCCTGATATGCTCAGATAAGGAAGACCGAGGGACTGTACAAGCTAGAACACGGCTGGGCTCAGAAACATCCAACCTCACGAACAAATTGGCCAAAGCCTGAACATCTAATGCAAGAGGTCTCTCACCGACTGGAATGTACGCAAGGCTCTCCATACTAGTTGACTTCCTACTCAAAGCATCGGCCACCATATTGGCCTTCTCGGGACAATACAAGATGGTGATATCATAGTCTTTCAATAGCTCCAACCACCTTCTCTGCCTCAAATTGAGCTCCTTTTGCTTGATCAAGTACTGCAAACTCTAATGATCCGTGAACACCTCACACGACACGTCATATAAATAGTGCCTCCAAATCTTCGGCGCGTGAACGATGGCTGCTAGCTCTAAGTCGTGAGCTGAATAATTCTTCTCGTGAATCTTCAACTGCCACGAAGCATATGCAATAACCTTTCCACCCTGCATCAATATCGCACCAAGTGCGCTATGAGATGCGTCACAATATACTGTATATGGCCCTGAACCTACGGGCAACGCCAACACCGGCGTCGTAGTCAAGGCAGTCTTGAGCTTCTGAAAGCTCGCCTCACACTCATCCGACCACCTGACCGGGGCATCATTCTGGATCAACCTGGTCATCGAGGCTGCTATAGATTAAAACCCCTCCATAAAGCGATGGTAATAACCCGCCAAACCCAAGAATCTCCGGATTTCTGTAGCTGATATGGGTCTAGGCCAGTCCTTGACTGCCTCAGTCTTCTTAGGATCTACCTCAATACCTTCTGGTGATACAACGTGACCCAAGAATGCAACTGAACTCAACCAAAACTAACATTTCAAAAACATAGCATATCACTGGCTGTCTCTCAGAGTCTGAAGAACAATCTGAAGATGCTGCTAATGCTCCTCTCGGCTACCTGAGTAGATCAAAATATCATCAATGAAGACAATCAGAAAGGAATCGAAATAGGGCCTGAACACTCGGTTCATTAGATCCATGAATGTTGCTGGGGCGTTTGTCAGCCCAAATGACATCACCAGGAACTCATAATGCCCATACCAAGTCCGAAAAGCTATATTAGGGACATCTGATGCCCTAATCCTCAACTAATGATAACCAAATCTCAAATCGATCTTTGAAAAAACCTTGGCACCCTGAAGCTGATCAAATAGATCATCTATCCTCGGCAACGGATACTTGTTCTTGATGGTGACTTTGTTCAACCGCCGATAGTCTATGCACATCCTCATCGATCCATCCTTTTTCTTTACAAAAACACCGGCACACCCGAAGGCGAGACACTGGGCCTAATGAAGCCCTTATTAAGCAAACTTGCAACTGCTCCTTCAATTCTTTCAACTCTGGCAGGGCCATGCGGTACGGCAAAATAGAAATGGGCTGAGTGCCCGGAGCCAAATCAATGCAAAAGTCAATATCCCTGTCGGGCGTCATCCCCGAAAGGTCTGAAGGAAATACCTCTGTAAACTCACGAACAACTAGTATGGAATCCATGGAAGCAACCTCCGCACTGGAGTCACGAACATAGGCCAAATAAGCCAAACACCCCTTCTCGACCATACGCCGAGCCTTCATATAAAAAATAACCCTACTGGTAGAATGACTAGAGGTCCCTCTCCACTCCAATCGAGGCGACCCCGGTAAGGCTAAGGTCACAGTCTTGGCATGACAGTCCAATATAGCATGATAAGGTGACAGCCAATGCATCCTCAAAATGACATTAAAATCAACCATATCGAGAAGTAGAAGTTCTATACTGGTCTCAAGACCCCCAATAACAACCACACACGAGAGATAGACACGATCTACAACCCTAGAATCACCCACTGGCGTGGGCACATACACGGGAGCACTCAAAGAATCACGAGGCACAACCAAATATGAAGCAAAATAAGATGCCACATAGGAGTATGTAGACTCTGGATCAAATCGAACTGAAGCATCTCTACTGCAAACTGAAACGGTACCTGTGATAACAACATCAGGTGACTCAGCCTCAGGCCTGGCTGGGAAAGTATAACATCGGGGCTGGGCCCTACCACTCTAAACTACATCCCTGGGATGGCCTCCTATTGGCAGGCCTCCACTTCTAGCGGCATGACCTCCACCTCTAATACCTCGACCTCCATCTATAGCAGCTTGGCCACTACCTTTAGCTGGCTGAGTGGGCGGTGGAACACCCAGTGCTGGGACCATGGCACGAGAACCCTGATGCTGAGAAGTGCTCGATGCTAGAGTGCAATACCTAGCAACGTGCCTCTGATCGCCACAATTATAACAATACCTCGGCTGCTGAGACTGCTGACCCTGAAACTGACCCTGACGGCCTAGGTAAACTCCTTGAAAACTCTATAGCGGAGGTGCACTGATAGGAGCTGGTGGTGCACTATAGGCTAGTTGGTCAGAATACTGCGTATGAGAGCCACAACCACCTAAAGCACCGTGAGAAGCCTGAAGTGCTAAATGAAATGGCTTGGGAGGATGGCCTCTACTAAAAGAATTCCTGCCCCCAGACAAGGCACCACTAAACCAACCAGAATGACGAGGCCTCATGTCAAACCCCTTACCACTCCCCTGAGCTAAAACCATCTCAACTCGCCTGGCCACATTGGCCGCATCCTGGAAAGAAATCTCGCTCCCTACCTCCTTAGCCATCTGCAATCGGATAGGCTTAGCGAGTCCCTCAATAAACCTCCTCAATCTCTCTCTCTCTGTAGGAAGTATAAGAAGAGCATGACGGGCCAAATCAATAATCCTAGTCTCGTACTGAGTGACAGTCATAGAACCCTGCTGAAGATGCTCGAACCGCCTGCGATAGTCCTCTCTTTGAGTGACAGGAAGGAACTTCTCGAGAAATAGCTGAGAGAACTGGTCCCAAGTCAAGGTAGGCGACCCAGCTGGTCTAATCAACACAAAATCATTCCACCATCTCTTGGCGGACCCTATCATCTAGAATACAGCAAAGTCGACCCCATTGATCTCCACTATCCCCATGTTCCACAACACCTCATGGCAGTGGTCAAGATAATCTTGTTGGTCCTCAAAAGCTGCCCCACTGTAATGAACCGAAAAAACCTTGGTGAACTTGTCCAACCTCAATAGAGCCTCAGAAGACATAGCAAATCTTGCAGCGGCCTGAGCGGCAATAACCGGTCGAGCTACTCCCACTGGCTGAGCTACTCCCACTAGTTGAGCTACTCCCACTGGCTGAGCTGCTGGGGCCTGAAACTGAGGAGTCATCTGCTCCGGAGTTTGGGTAGTGGGAGTGTGGGCTCCTCCCCCAGCCTGGGAGACGGCTGGTGCTACAGGAAATGTTCCAGTCTGAGCTACGCTCTCCATAAGGCCCAATAGACGGACCAAAGCATTTTGAAGTACCGGGGTAGCGATGCCCCCCTCTAGAACCTGCGTTGGCCCTGCTGGAACGGTCTTTGCCGGAACCTCATCATCAAACTCCACCTAAGGCTCCGCTACTGGTACTGCTGCTCGAGCTCTAGGTTGAGCCCTGCCCCTGCCCTGCCTCCTCTAGCATGGCCTCGGCCTTGTCCTCTGGCCCTCGTAGGAGCTGCCACTGGGTGCTCGGGCTGCTGATCAGCTGATGAAGCGGTACGTGTTCTCGCCATCTGCGAAAGGACAAGAGTAGAAATTTTAATTAGCATTGAGAGATCAAATCGCACAATAGAGAATAATAGAAGTGAAGTTGTTCCTAAACTTTGTAGCCTCTAGGGATAAGCACAGACGTCTCTGTACCGACTCCTCAAACTCTACCCAGCTTGTTCATGGATTGTGAGACCTAGGAAACCTAGTACTCTGATACCAACTTGTCACGACCCGAATTTCCCACCGTCGGGATCGTGATGACGCCTAACCTTTTTAGAATGCTAGGCAAGCCAAAAATAAAGATTTAATACGCTAACTACTATCCGAATCAGTAAATAACAATAATTAAACCAAAAAAGAGTAAAGAAGTGCGGAATCTCATAATAATTTAAATACTAATACGTGTCTACCCATAATCTGGTGTCACAATCCTCGAACTTCTAAGAGTCACTACAAATACTGGTTTAAAGAAAACACCTCTATTCTCGAAATAAAATAAAACAGGGAAACTAGGATAGACGGAAGGGGACTCCAGGGTCTGCGAACGCCGGCATATCTACCTTGGGTCTCCTGATGGACTGAAGGCAGCAACCCAACTCTGATCAATGTGGTCCAGTACCAAAATCTGCATAGAAAGTGCAGAGTGCAGTATCAGTACAACCGACTCCATGTACTGGTAAGTGCCGAGCCTAACCTCGGCGAAGTAGTGATGAGGCTAGAACACGACAATAACATGAACCTGTGAAGTTAAATCATATAAGAGAAAATAACAACAATGGAAGTTAAACAGATAATAATGGGAAGGGGGAAAACATGCTGAGGGAAATATCAAAATCCTGAAAGTAGTACAGTAAGGAAACACAGTAAATAATATGCTTTGCATCAACGAAAGTAATAACATAGCAAAGAAGTGCACGACATCACCCTTCGTGCTTTTACTCTAGTCCTCAATATAAGAAAACATCGGCACAACATCACCCTTTGTGCATTAACTCTCTCATAACATGGCACGATATCACCCTTCGTGCATTAACTCTCTCATAACATGGCACAACACCATCCTTCGTGCATTATAACTCACAGAATATGGCACGGCATCACCCTTCATGCATTATCACTCACAGAATATGGCACGGCATCACCCTTCATGCATTATCACTCACTCACAAAACATCGCACAGCATAACCCTTTGTGCTTTAACACTCTCCCTCACCAAGACAATGAGCAATAATAATAGAGAGATAGAAATATCAAGAATCAGTCTTATTTCGATATTTAATTTCCACAATACCAGCCTCAACTCTGAGTTAATACTCAATCACTACCAATTCTTGTAAAACATGATAAGAGTTGCTCAACACATGGAATAACAAGTCTACACATGAAATATATGATAAAGAGTACAACAGTTACAAGAATAAGACTAACTCGCATGCTATGAATCGACAACAACGTATAGGTACTCGTCACCTCACCTATACGTCGTACTCAACAACCAAACACACAGCAAATAGGGCAACAATACCGAATCCCTCAAGCTAAGGTTAGCCACAACACTTACCTCGCTACCACGGCCAAACCCAAAGCTCAATCACCGCCTTTCCTTTCACACTAGCCTCCGGGCAAATAGAATCTAGCAATTACCAATCAAATAATTCAATTTAAGCCTTAGGAACTACCCATGATAGCAAAGAATTCAATTAAGGTCATTTTTGAAAAAGTCAACAAAAGGCAACACCCGGGGCCGCTTGGTCCAAACCCAAAATTCGGACCAAAACCCGATTACCCTTTTACCCCCAAGCCTGGATATACAATTTGTTTTAGAATCCGACCTCAATTTGAGGTCTAAACTCCCAAATTTCGAAATTCCTAAGTTCTACCCAAAATCCCCAATTCTACCATGAAAACCCTAGATTCTATGATGAAATCTTGTAAAAGAAGTAAAAGAGTGAAAGAAATGAGTTAAGAGTCATTTACTTATGATTTGGGCAAGATGAAATGTTTGGAAAATCGCCTCTTATGTTTTAGGGTTTGAAAAATTAAAAAATGAATGAAAAATCTCGTTTATATAGCGCTCCTCTGATCTGCATTACGCGGTCCGTGAAATTCCGGGCGCTGTCGCGAATCCCCACCGCGGTACGCGATATTATGGGTGCGGCGGCGCAGCCTGAGCCTTACCCTACGGCGGTCCGCAAAGTCCTCACCGTGACCGCGTTCTTCTACCGCGGTCCGCGAATTTCACTCCGCGGCCGCAATCCTAAGATATGAGACCTGCAATTTCTGCAACTAACCAACTCCAGGTTTTTTTCTAAGTCTAGACATCCCGTAGCCTATCCGAAACTCATCTAAGCCCTCGGGGCTCCAAATCAAACACGCATACAAGTCTTAACAACTCATACGAACTTGCTCGGGTGGTCAAATTGCCAAAATAACACCTAGAACTACGAATTTAGCATCAAACTGCATGAAATTTTCAAGAAAGGTTTAAAACTTCTATTTTCTCAACCAAAGGTCCGAACCACGTCAAATCAGTCCCATTTCTCACCAAATTTCACAATTAAGATGTAAATATTATAACGGACCTGTACCGGGCTCCGGAACCAGAATACGGGCCCGATTCTAGCAAGATCAACTATTTACTAATTTCTCAAAACTATTATAATTTTAATTTAACAATTTTCATCAAAATTCATTTCTCGGGCTAGGAACTTTGGAATTCAATTCCAAGCTTACCCCAACATCCCATATTTTACTACGGATCCTCCGGGACTGTTAAAACACGGGTCTGGGCCCGTTTACTCAGAATGTTGACCGAAGTCAACTAAAATCAACTTTTTAAGCCAAAAATTATTATTTTCTAAAATTCCACATAAAGGCATTTTCGGAAACGTGCCCAGACTGCGCACGCAAATCGAGGAGGAATAAAATGAGGTTTTGAAGGCCTCGAAACACGGAATCGTGTTCTAAAATATAAGATGACCATTTGGGTCATCACATTCTCCACCTCTAAAACAACCGTTCATCCTCGAACGGACATAGAAAAGTACCAGAGCTAGGGAAAAGATGGGGATATCTGCTTCGCATATCGGACTCGGACTCCCTGGTAGCTGCCTCAACAGGCTGACCTCTCCACTGCACACGTACCGAAGGATAACGCTTCAATCTCAACTAACAAACTTGCCGGTCTAGAATAACTATCAGCTCCTCCTCGTAGGTCAAATCATTGTCCAAGTGGACAGTGCTGAAATCTAACATGTGGGATCACTACAAGAAATCGGACCTTTTGTGGCAACCTTTGTCGCTACAAAAGCCCAAAAAGTCGCCACTACAAGGTTTTGGTAGCGGCATTAAGGCTGCTGCAAGTAACTACGTTACTGAATGTTTATTGTGACGACTCTTTGGGGTCGCCACAAAAACAACCCATTTGTGGCGACAATACTCGCCGCTAAAAGCAGACATGTACGTAACAAAAAAGGTTCCACAATATAGATTTAAAGTGAGTTGCCATTGAAGAATGACTTGTAGAGCGACCAAAGTCGCCACTAAATCCCTAATATCTTCACTGGCAACTCTTGTCGCCACAATATCCTAAGGTTTAGTAGCAACCTTGGTCGCCACAATTACTAATTGTTTCTGTGACAATGTTTGGTCGCCACTAATACCTTTTTTTCAACAACTATATTTCCAAAATTCTATCATTTACAGTGACGCCCTAATTATAAGATTAATATACATGTATTTTTATACCATTTGACAACAAATACCAAAAATAATTCAAGTACATTTTTCCCTTTGATTTTTGTTAGATGACTGGACAGAATTCTTAGAATTCAAGTACTTTGCAACTATTCCGTTTCAAGCCCCAGGTCACAATATTCATGTTCTTTTAATTAGGTGTAATAATTGGCATCTTTAGTTCTCTAATTACATAATAAATCAATACCAGATATAATCACAAAAACTAAATAGAAAAAATACACTAGCTTCGCAGGAAGGAGGAACCAAGCCACGAAGAGCCAAGCTAGGGAACTTACTTTGAAGGGAAAACTACGCTCTCTTGCACTATTGAGATTCTTGACAACTTCTCCATATGTAGCAGCCTTTTTCTCAATGATGGGCCTATTGGCTAATGGTACAGACTCCACACTAGCTGCACCGGAAGAAATCTGAGGGCTATATGTCAAAGATGCTATTTGCCCCTGACGACCGCCTAAAGGGCTTGATTCACTGATATTGGTCCTAGATAAGGTAGAAATTTAGCTTAGGCTCTAGAGGAAGTCCTTTTTTTTCCTTCTTCCAATCGTTCTGTAACAAAGTCCAATGCAACTAGACTTTAAATAAGCATAAAAGACAAAGGAACCAAATAGACACATATTAAAATCTAGATAGAAAAGAAATAATAAAAGTAATATGGTCTTTTCATGTCGAACTTAAGTAGCTAATAATTGATTCTGATAAGAATCAAAAGATGTGAGTTGTGATGTTAGCAACTCACACCACAAAGAAGATAACCATATGGAAAGCAGCAGGGCAACTAACCTCTAGAAATTTCATCATGGAATCAATAAAAAAATTTAGGTTATCCTTCTGAGCTTCTTGAACCACAGAGAGCATTGCCATTTCATGGATCTGTTTTGCAGCACCCAAGATTACAACATCAAGCATTATTATCCTTTATCGTATGAAGTAAAATAGAGCAATGCACAAAATATGATGATGCAGTTGGATATTACAAAAGTATCAAGCTGACAAAGAAAAAAAGATCAAATAGCAGAAAAGGATATGAGATATCCTGAGATGATGATGCATTTCAAGCGAAACAGAAGGTGACCCGTTGAGATGCTGAATGTATTCCTTTACTCATTGCTGGGAGGGAGAGAAAACAACACTAGGTAGAGAATACCCATTTTGAAAGAACTTAAATTGGATTACGAGTAATGCTCCAGAGCACACTGCGCAGAAAAACATCTAAAAGGTCTTGCAAAACACACAAATGCAATTTGTGGCTTTTACAAGTACTTTACAACTCCTAAAGTCCACAATAAAAAGAACCACAACTATAAGAACAATCTCTCTTTGGTTGCAGGATCTCCTTATCGGGAGAAGACTGTTAAAATCTTTTTGATAAATGAAATTCTTATCATTGATAATGCACCAAGGTAGTACCAAAATAATTGCAATGTCAATAAGTAGCTAAGCAACCATCTTCTAACATGTTGCACGAAACATCTATGCATACAGGCATTATCTCCTTACACCAAATGAAAATATGAAAGAGAAATGATTTTACAACACCGCTAATTTGCTACCCTCTCACCCCAGGAATATTCCCCCTTAACACCACTAATCGTTCCAAAATAATGGACTAGGGTATAACTGGTTGTCACTCTAATAAAGTATCATTCTCTCGTATACGATGATACCATCCCTCATCTCCACTCCCTGAACATCACCATTCTCCCTTCCCCAATTCCCATCCAGCTCATGCAGTCTGACTTTGCTTCTCAAAAGGAATGTTATAATAGAAACCCAGTTACTAACTTACTATAAGAAAGTATCAATCTCTTGTATTCGATGATATCATCTCTCATCTTCAATCCCTCAATATCCCTCAATAACCCACAAATAAAAAACAATAAATACCCAAAAACTATGAAAGTTTATGCTTCTGCTACTAAGAAAAGAACAACCCAACTTTTATCATTAACACAAAATTACTACTCGATTTCGCTAGAGAAAGATATAGAGAGAGACTAGATGCTGTCAAGACCGCGAATCAAAAATAGTTTTCTACTCAATCTTTTCAGAGGCCGAGAGAAGTTCAGCATCTGACTGAAAACTCGGAACCCCTGCTGACTCCTCACCACAGACTAGTACTGTATGAATTTCTTTTATAGATTTTCAACTGGGTCACAAAAATTATAGGTGAAATATGTAAAATGATTGAAACTATCAGTCTCGCTAACTGTATATACCACCGAAAAGGGATTTGAGTTTGAGATAGGAGCATGTACCTGATGGAGTCACGATTTCTGATTAGGGCTTTTGTTTTGCTATCAGATGGTTCACAATTTGTGACTTGAGCAGTTAGAATTGAGAGATTTGAGCAAAGAGGAAATTGAGAGGGATAATTTTCTATAGAAAGACGAGCAAGAGAAGAGGACCAACATCAGTGTGTGCTTCTTTTTCCATATAATAAGAGTAGTTTTTCTTCTTAGATTTTATTAGTGTTAGTGCGACTGACTCGCCACAAAAAGGCCTTCAGAGGCGACAGTATAAAAGTCGCTACAAAACTCTCAAGCCAAAATTTCGGTCTTAGCGGGAAAGAAAAATTTAGTGGTTAGCTTAACGTATTAGGAGTGACCTTTGAAAACTCGCCACTAAAAGTTTACCTTCTGTTGCGATAATTATAGTCGCCACTAAATGTCTAGCTTTTGCAGCAATAAATCCTAATTATAAATATTGCCATAATAAGTCTGATTTTTTGTAGTGGATGGATCGCCGTGATACTTCCGAAGCATGGACACATGAAACACTAGATGGACCGCTGATAAGCCCAGTGGCAATGCAAGTCTGTAAGCCACCTCTCCCACTCGATCAAGAATCTCAAAAGGCCCGATGAACCTAGGGCTTAACTTGCCCTTCTTCCCAAACCGCATCACACCCTTCATAGGCGACACCCGAAGCAACACTCTCTCTCCGACCATGAATGCCACATTACAAACCTGTCACGACCCTAGTTCACCAACCGTGAACATGTAAAGGTTCCAAACTCATGAATTTCTAACAACCGAAGAAGGAAAACTAAGTACTAAAGATAGAGTAAGAGGGAGACTCGTCGGTCTGCGGACGCAGCAGATCTACCTCGAAGTCTCCGTAGTCCTCCTGCCTCACTGATAGTGCGCCTGAGTGGAGGTACCTGGATGATCTGCACATGAAAAAAACATGCGCAGGAAGGGCATGAGTACACCACAACGGTACTCAGTAAGTGCCAAGCCTAACCTCGGTTGGGTAGTGACGAGGAAGGTCAGGGCCCTACTGAGACAAAATATAATAATAATAATAATTTAACAATATAAAAATCTGACAGATATAATAAGTACAACAGTGAGATAAGATAAGTCAACGAGGCTATAACAACTACACGAGTACAGAATAAACACAGAGTAAACACAGCTCAATACCAATGATAACAATGAGGGTCTCCCAGGAACCGTCCTGTAGCCCTTTTCCTCAACTGTCTAGTGGATCTCCCGGGATAGTCCATCATATATGTACATCCGAAGGATCTCCCGGGATACCGTCCGTAGTCCAACCATCAATGTGCAGGGGAATCTATCGGGATTCGAACCCGCAGTCCCAAAGTAAAAGTGCAGGGGGATCTATCGGGAATCTAACCCGTAGTCCCAAAGTAAAAGTGCAGTGGGATCTATCGGGAATCGAACCCGCAGTCCCAAAGTAAACAAACAAGGGGGGGAGCTACCGGAATCCCACATCCGTAGTCCAAATGTAAATGCGCAATCAGAACCAGAAGGTACACGGAAATGAAGTATAAAAGACAAGCAACAGGTAGTACTGGCCTAGCATGCTTCACGTAGTACAGTCAAGGCAACTTAAGCAATTAGGCATGTTAAATCAACTAAACATGCTTTCCTAATCTAGCACAGGTTACAATTGCAAGTAGAATAAAGCAAATATGAAAGGAACTCAATCTCAATATCTTAAGAAAACCGGATTTTCAACAATTGGCTCAATTACGCGCTCGTCACCTCGCGTACAAGGCACTCAAATCGACAAATAACAAATCCTAAGGGGAAAGGTCCCCCACACAACGTTAGACAAGCCACTTACCTCGAACCGGCTCAATATCAACTAGAAACCACGCTCTTGCCACGAGTATCCGACTCCAAATGGCCCAAATCTATTCAATTCAATTACACATTGTAAATAATATTGCAAACAACTGATTCCGCTAATAAATTTACATCTAGGGCGCAAAAATAGGTAAAATGACCAAAACGCCCCTCCAGCCAACGTCTCGGAATCGAATAATTTTCACATTTTCAGGACCCTCGTGCTCTCACGAGTCTAACCATATAAAAATCTCCCAAATCGGAAGTCAAATGCCCACTCAAAACTCAATAGTTTAGGTAATGAAGTTTTACCCCAAATTAACCAGCTTTTGATCCTAAATTCGAATTCCAATGATGTATTTAGCTATATAATGATGAAATATAATGAAAAGGGATCAAGGAAACATTACCCAATGATTTTCTCTTCGAACCCACTCAAAATCTCCTTCTCCCGAGCTCTCAATCGATTTTCAAACTTATGAAATTAAACCCTCGAAATTGATATTTCTGAACAGTCATTTCCGCTTCTGCGGACAAGGGACCGCTTCTGCGGTCCCACTTCTGCGGACCACGAGCCGCTTCTGAGGTTTTCATTAAAAATCCAGGGTTCCGCTTCTGCGGTCTTAAACCGCACCTGCGGTTGCCGCTTCTGCAAAATACTTACCGCTTCTGCGGTTTCTCACAAAAGACTCAGGGCCGCATCTGCGATAGAAGCCTCGCAGGTGCGAAACCGCATCTGCGGTAGATCCTCCGCACCTGCGGAAAAAGCTGAGGGAGCCCAAATTCGCTCCTGCGATGCTAAGGCCGCTTCTGCGGTTCCCAAGCCGCAGAAGCGAAAATACCAGAAGGGAAAAACTTCAGCTGCTGCAATACTTCTCAAATTTTGCCGTTAACCACCCGAAATCATCCCGAGGCTCCCGGGGCCTCAACCAAAAGCACCAATACAACCTAATACCTTATTCAAACTTGTACCAATCCTTAATACACCTAAAACAACACCGGAAGTCTGATTAAATCAAAGATTCAAGCCTAAGAACTTCAAATTCAAACAAAACACACTTTCGATCAAAAACCTAACCAAGCCTCGCCCGAATGACCTGAAATTTTGCACACACATCCCAAATGACATGAAGGAGCTACTGCAACTTCCGGAATTCCAATCCGACCCTCGGATCAAAAACTCACTTTCGGACCGAAAACTTCAAAAATTCAAACTTCGGCATTTCAAGCCTAAATGAGCTACGAGCCTCCAAAATACATTCCGAACACGCTCCCAATCCCGAAATCACCTAACAGAGCTAACGGAACCATCAGATTTCCATTCCGAGGTCGTCTTCACACTGTTCCGATTACGGACCATTTTTCAACTCTTAAGCTCTCATTTAGGGACTAAGTGTCCCAAAACACTCCGACTCCCAACACCGGACGTCCCGGCAAACCCAAATAGCAGAAATGAACTTAGGGGAAGCAGTTAATGGGGGATCGGGGCGTAATTTCCAAAAACGACCGGCCGGGTCGTTACATCCTCGTACACTTAAACATTCGTTCGTCCTCGAACGAGCATAGAGAACATACCTGAAGTAGTGAAAAGATGAGGGTACTGGCTGCGCATATCCTGCTCGGTCTCCCAAGTCGCCTCCTCGGCCGGCTGACCCCACCACTGAACCTTCACTGAAGCTATGTTCTTTGACCTCAACTTTCTGATCTGCCTGTCTAAAATAGCCACTGGCTCCTCAACATAGGATAGATCCTTGTCCAACTAGACTGAACTGAAATCCAACACGTGCGACGGATCACCGTGATACCTCCGGAGCATCAAAACATGAAATACCGGATGAACTCCGGCCAAGCTGGGAGGTATGGCAAGCTCATAAGCAACCTCCCCAACTAGCCTCAAGATCTCAAAAGGGCCAATAAACCTCGGACTCAGCTTCCCTTTCTTTCCAAACCTCATGACGCCCTTCATAGGCGAGACCCGAAGCAGAACCCGCTCACCAACCATATATGAAACATCACGAACCTTCCTGTCCGCGTAACTCTTCTGTCTAGACTGGGCTGTACGGAGTCTGTCCTGAATCACCTTGACCTTCTCCAATGCATCATGAACCATCTCTGTACCCAATAGCCTGGCCTCACCCGGCTCGAACCAACCCACCGAAGATCTACACCTCCTACCATATAAAGCCTCATACGGCGCCATCCGAATGCTGGACTGATAACTGTTGTTATAAGCAAACTCCGCCAATGGCAAGAAATGATCCCAAGACCCTCCAAACTCAATCACACACGCACGGAGCATGTCCTCAAGAATCTGGATAGTGCGCTCGGACTGTCCGTCCGTCTGGGGGTGAAATGCTGTGCTCAACTCCACCCGAGTGCCTAACTCCTGCTGCATGGCTCTCCAGAATCGCGATGTAAACTGAGTACCTCTGTCTGAAATGATAGAAACTGGAATACCATGCAAACGGACGATCTCCCTGATATAAATCTCCGCCAACCGCTCCGATGAATAAGTGGTACACACAGGAATGAAATGAGCGGACTTGGTCAGCCGGTCCACAATAACCCAAATGGAATCAAACTTCTTCAGGGTCCGTGGAAGTCCAGATACAAAAT